>NC_079368.1:25352355-25652355 GCF_021018895.1 Seriola aureovittata | reverse complement strand
AAATGTCTTCTGGCTGCAAACTGTCTAATTAGCTAGATGGAAACGCAGGCAGAAGATGGCTCAAAGGTTCTGGAAAGTAATGCTGTGTGTGTGTGTGTGTGTGTGTGTGTGTGTGTGTGTGTGTGTGGGTATTTGTCTATGTATGTTCTCTGCCTTGGACTCAGGTTTGTGTAAACTCGGACTCCTGGATCTAAACTCTGGCAGGGATTGTACTGTGTAAGCCACATGAGCAATCTCAGTGAATCAAAGACAAGGCCAGCGGCCTGTTTTTCAGTGAGCTAGCAGAATTAGCTAGCTAGGAGAGCTCAACGCTGTACACAGCATCACAGGGCATTCTGTCTAACTCGGACCATCCCAACAAATAAGCAGGGATCAGAGGATTAGAGCACCGTTATTAAAGCCATCAGGAGATGTGATGCAGGGGCATGCTAACATGATGCTACTCATGTTACGCTCTCACATGATGGCATACAAGGCCTGGCTTTTGAAACTCAATTTGAAGGAATGCTTTACAGTAAAATACAGTTTCATATAAAGTGTGGATGTTTAGATTTGCAGACATTTGGCACAAGTATTCTCAGTGGATTACTTCCTTGGTAGTCTGCGATATTGCAGACCAAATCTTGGCAAAGGTTCACGGACTACGAGAAGATCCCAGATGACACCGGATTCAGTGCTAAAAAAACATAACAAACAAATCCTCTTGTAGCAGTTGGACTGCCTCACCCTACAGTATTCTTTTACAGCTGAGCCATTACGCCAAATCAATATCCCGCCGTGATAATATATGCTGTATTTAGCCAACCTAAACTTTGCTTTTAGCTTCCCCATCATGCCAGACACGTGGTTTTATGTCCTCGTGTCTGGAATGTGCTGTTGAATCTTCCATTGAGAGGGGAAAGGAAATGTGTTTTCCAGATAACATTACAGTTGCAATAAAGCTTGGCTTGGCCTGTGATTGAAACAATACCGCGCCTAAGCCGCACTGAGCCCACCTGTTTGTTCTTCCGTAATTGGATTCTGCTTCATTCCATTTGCCTTAATGCTGATGCATAATGCAGCGTACTGAGGGGACCAGCCATTACCAGCCAGGGGACAAGGCTTGGAGGAGTAACCTGACCTCGCTCTCGCCATCCGCCACCCCGGCCCCCACTCCCCCCCTCTACCCCCTCCCTCCCTGTCCCTGGGACTTCTTTTCAGGGTCCCTGTCCTTCAAAGCAGCCACTTGCTCAGACTAGATGGATTGATGGTTGAGGCTGTGCGCCTGATGGGAACCAGAATAGCAGGTGTTGATGTTACGGCCTACAAGAACAATAAGCTGGCCCTCTGCAGCATGTTAATCCAAAATAAACAGGAGCTGGCGCGGACGGCTCGGGCCCGGGCGGAGGGATCCTCATCAAACATAGAATGAAGAGTTGCTACCAAGAAAGGAATGTAGAGCCAAAGCTTGATCTCTCCTTTGTAGTCAAGAATGTACAGCAACACACCTCAGCCATCCACAGCGTGTCAACACAGTGGCCACATCCAGGCTCGGTTCAACTTTACTTTTCCCACGTTAAAGAACATAAAAGTGTTATATGCTGTATTTATACTCTAAAACTGGTTTAGCTTCATACTTAAGGCAAACATCTAAAAGAAAACATATAAATACTGAATGCCACATGCATTACCGGTGACACAATCATGATATGTGTCCACTCTCGTGCCTTCCTGTCCACGATTTTCTTTCGTGTAGGAGGTAGAAAAGCGTGTTGCGGTCAAATCTACAAGCATCACAACAGCTTCGCAAACTGTCATCATGACAGAGTCTCCCACATGCTCTTTGCCATTTTCATCAGGGCCATACTTCTCTCATGATCAGCTGCCTTTCCTAAGTGGCTGGTGTCGATGGCTGTGACTCAGCTCTGCCCACAACAATGATGAAGATAAGACATCTGGAGATAGTGTGTGTGTGTGTGTGTGTGTGTGTGTGTGCGCACGTTGAAAATGGGAGCATAAAGTAGCGGTGGAAAAGAGAAGTGGAGCAATAAGAGGAGTGACATAAATTGTGTGGGTACTGGTGTGTATATGTGACTGAGTGGGTGAGCGACGGTGGCCGAGGTTCATTAGCGTGTCATCAGCTGCCTCCACACCGAAATAATAAGGCCCTCTCTCTCCCCCTCTCTTTCTCTCTGTCTTCATCCCCCCTCCCCCCTGCATCTGCTGAATAGCATCTGATCTCAAGTCACCTCTCTCGCACACTGACACATGACTAAGGAACAGATAACAGCTGATGAAGCGACAACATTAAAATGGTAGAAGCGAGGTCATGAGGCGAGAGGGATAGAGAGGGGGAGAGAGGGAGGGAGAGAGGGACAGAGAGAGAGAGGAAGAGAGGGACAGAGAGAGAGAGAGAGAGAGAACTTGATGAGCTGTGGAGAAGGCTTCGCAAAATGGAAATGATTGAAAGAGGATGCAGCGTGAATTTGATAAGAAACTGTCATCTGGATCTCAGGGTAAATCAGGGGAGTAGAGAGCATGCAAAATGGAATAGATTTCCATTTCTTCTGACCATTTTTCCTGCAGTTATTAGTCAGTAATGCTCTTAATAAACACATCCCCTGGCTACAGAAGACAGCTCACTGCTTTTACCACTGCCTCAACATGAAACAGATGCTGGGACATTGATTGCAGTGACATGTAGAGAGACATTTGTGAATGTAAAACATTCTGCTGACAGGAGATGAGAGAAAAAAAAAACATGTAGCAAGACTACCACACAGATATGAAAACCTGTATCTTGTTTGCATGTTTGCAAATTTGCTAGTGCACGTGCTGTAAATATGATGACGGCAAGTCAGTTGAGCTTTGATGAGTGGATATGACCACGCTGACAGACGAGTGGAGAGGGTGACACAGCTGGGAGAGAGAGAAGGGAGGGGAGGGGTTAGGTAAAGGTTCACTAGAGAGGAGTTGACAGATCCCAAATGGTAGCCTTTGGAAATGCTTGGTTTCATTGCATCAGCTGTGGAATGATCCACAGAAGACATAAAATGATGCCCAAAAGACAGCAACAATATGGTCTCTGTGGAGCTGGAGGGGGGAAAATAGTAATGAAAACTAGTAACAGCAAATAGCATTAGCATCATTGCATCATTGTCACCAGAGCGTGGAAAAGCCTACACTATTCTCCATTTGATACGAGGCCAACCGTATATATATATATATATATATATATATATATATATATTGTTTTTTTTTTTAAACCACTGTATGTTCTGCTGCCATGATGGATGCAGGCGGTGCCATGTGTTTGACCCCTATCCTCGTGTACAGGAGACAGCACCTGGTGTCTCACCACAACACCATTAGTGGTCAACCACACAACACACACACACACACACGCACAAACGCACACACGCGCATTCTCCACATGATATTTTTAGGGGATGTGATTCAACCGCTACGTAGGCTAACGCTCAGAGATTCACACCCCATGGGCTTGACAGGAAAGGATCCATTTCCTGACAGCAACCGCAAACCATCCGTACATGCACCGCGTACATCCTCCTCGGTGCGTGTGAACTTTGTGTCTCTTGAAAAGTGTTGAGGTCTTTATGGGAGGAAAATACATAAATGTATAATTACAAAGCATTGGCACAACATGATATCTTTTTTTTTTTTAAAGAAATGATGCAAATTCCTTGATCCTTCCTAAGCTTCTGCCAGTTGTATAAAAAAAAAGAAAAAGCAAAAACCTAAAATGCTACAATTAAACTGTGAGTAAAGCACTTCACTTTCCCCTGAGAGAGTTCTCCAGCACATCTGCAAATACTTTCTACCTATTATTCCACAAAAACCATGACTAACCCTGTTAAATCCACTTAAGAGACAACATTAACGACCTGAAAGTGGTTTTTTTTTCCTGAATAAACTACCTCAGTTTAAACTCGTCTACAGGAGAGAAAATATATTAATTATTAAAAATCTATTCATGCAGAAGGTGGAAATGAAAACGAGGAATTTTTACTGTTTACTGCACACGTGATAGCACTTGTGGTATTGTAGTAACACCCTCTTTACCTGTGTTTATTGCATTTTTTTTCAGCCTCCACCATCGCTGAGAACGGGAGGAAAACATGCCTGAAGCTCAAAGTTTTCGTCCGACCATCAAGTAAGTGTTTGCATGCAACACAAGGCTTTGTAATAGAGCTTGCTGAAGTATACATTTTGGATTGAAAATCAAAACAATTTATGTCTAGGTCTCTTGTTACCTCGCTGCCTCCTCAATTACCTTTTGCTCACTGTCCAACATACCCCCTTTACATTTATCACAGAACTGCTTTACTTCTAAGCTATTTTTTTTTTTTTTTTTTATGAGAAGGATGATAGATGATCTCATCAAAGGAAATTCAGGTCACTTCATACCTCATCTGAATGTTGCCATGAGCTTTGTTGCTTGGGATGTTTGATTTCAGGGCTGAAGGGGGGGAGGTCGGGGGGGGGGGCTTCAAATGTCACTAACCTATTTGGCATATACCTCTAATGATCTCTCATTCTCCCTATTTTCTGTTATAGACAGCTGTGTGAAAACTATAGGCGTACATGACCGTGTTTTTGATGTAAACGACAAAGTAGACAATACATTAGAACCACGAGGTTAGTATGGCTTCCTGCTTCCTTTTTTGATTCTCTTCAGTGTGACCTCCATACATCTGTACATGTGTCTCTTGTTCTGTGCCTCTTTCCTTTCGAGCCGTTTGTCTGGATGCTGACCTGTGTCCCTCCACCTCCCCGCCTGATGCTTCTCTTACACTGACTGTACGCCACATTTCCAAAGTGGTGTCACGTCACCGTCGCTGCTTACGCGTTATAAATTGCTGTTTGTGTAATTATACTGTGGGGTTCTACTGCATGCTGATGTGTCAGTTTACAGTACGTATGATTTTCTCATAGACGCGCATGTTTCACACTGTTGTCACTTCCAGCTGCATGTTGAGCGCCATATTCTAGTCTTGATTATCAGGATCACTCACTTGAGTGTTTTCTAATTAACATGGCCAGTGTAAAAAAAACAAAAAACAAAATCATTAAATGACATGTCTACACATACACATTCACGCAGCAACAATCCATTTGGCGAATTTCAATTTTACGTTTTACTCTTCACTGAGTTGCGGTTTGGCTCTGTAGCGCAGCACTGATTATTTTCTGTGCTCAGAACGCGCAGCACTTTTATGTCTTCATACATGTCTCACCCAGTCGCTGAATTGAAACACTCCACATCTCACCCACATGCTGCCGTTTCATTCCCAGCACCCGCTCACCCCATTGTCTGAAACGACACAGAGACCCGCCTCACTGGGAATATACAGTAGAGAAGAAACTGTCAAATACAGGACGTTAGTCATTTAAAACTGATGTTTTGAGTATTATTTAAAATTACTGAATTTTTTTTTTTTTAATTTTGGAAAATTAATTGAAGAAAAATTGATGTTGCATTCTAAAAATCGAGGAATGTTACATACAAGCCAGACATATCAACGCTAGAGCATAAGACATTTGTGATGCCCACCTGCCTCTCCTGCTGCCTCATTTTCTACCTGCCTATTTGTCCGCCTTCGCTATCCTGCCTGCATCTTCCATGGCTGCCTCTCACCTCGCATGCTACTTTTGGCTCATTCCCCTATTATGCTCTCCAAAGGAGGGAAATTAAAACATTCATCCATCATCTGCTGCTGCCCTGTCCATCCGCTACCACACACACACACCCACACAAACACACACACACGCACATGCACGCACACACACACACATTTGTATAGTTATGTAACTGTCCGGTCCTCGGTTCTGTCTGATCTTTCCTTTGCTGCGCATGGTTCATCTCTTTTCCCATGGTGCAGCTGGCACATGGCTGCTCACACATACTGATGCCACTGCCAGGCAGACACAGGAGGCACCTCACCTGAGAGATGAACTGAAAATGTTTCTGAGGATGAGAGTAGAAAACATTATATAGCAACTGAAGTTCATATGGCAACTCAGACGTCACTATTACAGCCTTAAATATAATTGTTACACTGAACAAAACTTTATGAACAGGAGCCCGGGCACCTCAATTATGCACTGCCGTCTCTACCTTTGTCAGGTTACAGCTGTGTAGATCACAACACAAAACATCTGAGATTAAAGTCACCGCATAATGTTTTCTCTCGTCTGTAATGTACTGTTGCAGTTTGTACCATAAACAGCAATTCACCTCGCATCTTCTTCTCTCCTTTAGACGATACCAGTCATGAACCAGCTGAGCCTTCCCGAAGTGAAACGAATGCTGCGCCACACCTGCAGAACACAAGTCCGCTCCTGGCTTTGTTGCTGGTCTGCCTAGCAGCACTCTTCACTTTATAGCGCCTCCCTCTGTCCCGGAGGGCATTTACACCTAGTGTGGCCTGAATCTGCCCGAGGCTGCAGGGAAAGGGGGGCAGGGCTTTGGGTGCAGCGTGTTTGCTTGATTGGGCATCAGAGCAGGCTTCTCAAGGAACCCTCTATTTTTTTCAGAAAAATATTTAAGTGGTCTTTCTCCGTCTGTGAGTGAAAAAAGTTGATGTTGGAAGGGGGAGAGATAGTCCCCCCCCTCTTAAACCGTCAACTAAGATGCCAAATCTTGTTTTTTGACACTTAGTGATTCTTATTTTCCCGTGACTTGACATCCCTTTACATCACGTTTATGTCATTGCAGCACTGATGTTTACCCAAACACACATGCACGCGCACACACACAAACACACACACACACATACACACACACACACACACACACACACACACACACACACTGCTTACAGAGACAAAAACAGAAATGCCTCTACACTAACAGTCATTAGCAGTAGGGTTTTTACAAAGTTGTAGACAGTAGCAGCGTTACACAGTAGGAAAGTGAAGATTCTAGGTCTTAGAAATGATATACATACACAAATAAATAGTTACCCCGAGACCTCTCAAGAAGCCTTTCAGAAAATATTTTTGATCAAGTTCTGCTGGGACTTTTAGCACCCATTTTACTGGGAAGTGTGGTACAAAGCTGAAAGATGAAGATGTGGGGGAGAGAGTAATGGTTTTAGGCAGAGGTCAGACTGGAAACCACAGCACTGAGAAATACAATGGCATGCACCTTAGCCCGCTGATCTTCAGACTGTCCAGGTTTAGAGTCTGAGTGAGTGATAGTAAAACCTTCTCTTGTCCTCCGTTGTGCTAACACTAACCCAAAGCATTCGCGTCAAAACAGCTGAAAATTGAAACTTTCTCACCAGACACTTTGTGGGCCTGTTATTAAGATCAAGGATCAATACCTTTTGAGAGCTGATCACACAATTTCACGGCAACGGTCACAGTCGTTTTATTCTATGTTTACTGGACTGGGCGGCAATTGTTGTCTGTTCCATTTGAGTATTAGTCGATATTAACACTCCCATAAACATTTGCATCTGCAGCTTTTTTTCCCCTTCACTATTGATTGTTAAAACTATTGTTTAAAAATGATTCACAGCTAAATTGCACACTTTGTTTTTTTTGTTTTTTTTCTAAACCATTAAGTTATTGTACTTTGCCATTGGTGTCTCCAAACATTGACTTTCACATTGCAGACACTGTAAATCTTGTATTTTTCTACTGGCTGAGGTTCACTTAAATGAGAACAATAACAGGGGTCATGGGAAGCCGTTTAAAGAAACTTCTCTTCACACATTTTTTCTTCACATCTTTTAAACATAGCTTCAGCTCTGAATCATGCTCGTCAAATAGTAGTTAGCTAGTTCCCACATTCAGTTCAATGCAGCAGTTAGTGCGGCATTTACGGGACTGATGCGTCGTGCCAATTAGTTGAAAACACACTGCATGAAGAGAGAAATATCCATTTAGTTCAAGGCAATGCACAGCTCTGTTTAGTCTAGCCAGGTTTATGTTAGCACTTACGTTCAAAGAAATTCACTGTGTTATAATGATATTCAGTTTCCTTCAGCTCCCACTGATGCACATGGTGAGTTAGCATAATGAAAGCTATTATGTCTTTTTTTCTTTCAAACGGAGGGGCTTGTTCCTTTGCTTTCAAAGAAGTAAGGACAGATAGAGAAATGAACTCTGCAGAGAGCGACCGCCTTTCGGAGTCAGGTTTTGTGTGAGAAACAGGGCACCGATTGGTTTGGAAAAGACAGATAGGGAAGAGAGAAACAGAGCAAGAAAAGGAGCGCAGGCGCAGTTGCGTGTCCAACCCTCAGCTCCTAGTGTTACTGGTTTAAGTGACTCTTTAATGAGGTTCAAAATGACAGGCATGTGGACCCCATGTTGTGGCAAGGGGAGTTATTTCTGGTATTAAAAATAGATGGTGGAAGGCTTGGGGGGTCTCGGGAGGTGGGTGTAGATTTCCACCGCGGGGGGTGGGGGGGGGTGGTTTAAAGCACCAATGACCTTGCAGTTTGAGAGAATTGGTGAGTGAAGGAGACGGAAAGAATTAAACAGAGAGACGCACACAGACAGAAAGACATGGGAGGTAACCCAAGGTAGTGTGACTAGAGTGCCTAACAAAACAAAACAAGACAAAACATCTAAAAATCCATGCAGCACTACTGGGGAAAAAATAAATAAATAAAAAACTGATTCAATGACAAACACACTGTTCAGTACCATTCAGTCTTAAAAAGGCATGTACTGTTTTGTTTTTTGCTTTGTTTTCATTTTTGTGGCTGCCTTTTTTTTTTTTCCCCCTCAGAAAGACTGCCTTCGCCTTTTGCCATTTTTTTTTTGTGCTACGGTAACAACGCTATTACAGTGGAATAGCAGCTCAGCTATGGGGGGTAATAGGAGACAAGGCCATTTAATGAGGTACTAATTTTCAGGCTAACACCACAGGGAATCAGACCGCATAAGATTCAAAATGGACGCTTGTCAGCAGATTAACACTAGACTTTTATCAGAAACCAGCTTCAATTGTACTCTCTTATAGTTACCAATACTACTATTTGTCATTATTGCTATTATTACCATGGTTTATTCTGTACACACCTTAACTTGGGAAATGAGGATCAACTTATAAACTGGATACTGTGTATCCTGAGGTAGTCAACCATAAAACATGTAGTGTTAGGTTAGTATCTGTTTTGTACCTTTCTGGAGGACAAAAGAAAAAAATGAGATACATCATTGTTAAAACTGTATAATTATTATTATTGTTATGATGATGATGATGATGATGATGATGATGATTATGACTATTATTATTAGGAAAACTTCTTGATGTAAATAGTGTTTGATATTAAAGTATTAATTTGGTTCTTATGTCTTTTCTAAAAAATGAATACGGTATTATCTCTGGGTTTTGCGGAGTGTGTACTGTCCTCAAACAATGCATTGTGTGCTTTGATCCTCAATGCCTAATGAAACTTTGAGCTAATACGAAGGGGAAACCTGTGGGAAATGTACGCGTACCAGTGTACCGAAGGCTGGACATTAGCCAACAAGTGGCTCACCCGTTACATGTTTCAAAACCAGTCACCAACCCTCACCATCTCTTCACATAAGGATCCTGCCTTGGAAAGAAACACTTGGGACTTAATGGACGGCTTTCTTTGTACTTTTTTGCCTTCAATGTTTGAAAGCATGTTGGTCAGCTAAAAGCTCTGCCATGAGTGGACTGTTGGCTTTTTAGTTGAAGGATCTCACCAGTTTCATTATGTGGCATGCGCATGAACTTGATGACATGTTTAAAAAGAAACAAAAAAAAAAAAAAAAAAAGTCAAAAAAAGTCAAAAAAAGTTTAAAAAAGAAGGTTTTCTTTTGCTCTTATTTTCTTTTTCTTTAAGACGTATTAGATTTTTCTGATCACTGTCATGCTGTGTGTTTTTGCATCCCCCCCCCTTTTGAGTGATGTCATTAAGCTGTTGTAGTTACAGATGACAAATGTACATAACACAAACCATTGTTGTGAAGTTACAGTGGGGGTGGGTCATTTTTGTAGTTCAAAAACAACTTTTAGTTTTGGTTTCCTATGAATGACTCTTTCTGTACCCATCTACTGAATTCATCCCATGTAGTTGCAGTCCGTCTCCTCTGACTATTCATCCTCTCTCTGCTCTCCCAAGAGGAGACATTTGGGAGTGTATACATCAATGTGTGGACGTTTTTCAGTGTGGAAAAAAAAAAAAAAAAAAAAAAATGTGTGAGACCTTTGAGTTTGTGTGTGTGCGTGTCTCATTCGCTGTTGCCGCAGTGAATGGGAAGCGGCAACCCTCTTTGGCAAAGAAGAGTGTTTCCCATGCCTTAGCCCTTCAGCCTCTGCCCTGGCAGCCCCGTCTGTGTACAAGACGCTTTCTGCCATTGTGCTTTTACATGGAATGGCTGCTGGCGTCGAAGAGACTACAACAGGGCCCTTCACTTTCTCTCCCTTTTTAACAACCCTGAATTACTTGTCCCTACGGTATACATTGGTCCTGGGTACAGTTCAAGGATTACTGCACCCCCCCACCATCCCCCACCCCACCCCCTCTCTCCGCCAAATCCTAAACTGGATTGTGAGCGGAGTAAAGCCTATCATCGATCCAGGTTCTGTGCGTCCAGGGCAAAGCCTCTCTTCGTCAGCTCCCCTGTTGCTGATGAGCCACTTGTTCATTTTGTGCACCTGTCCTGTCCCATTCTTCTCGTGCTTGTATAACCTCCACCACACCACCTGCTGTCCTTCTTCCCTCACCTTTGAACCCCGCTCCCACTTTGACATCAGTGGGGAATATTTCCAACCTGCTCTTTTACAGTATATAAACAACAAAAAAAAATTTGACAAAAAATAATCTGTATTTGTATATACACGTGTCTGAGCAACTATGAGTAATACAATAAAACGGAAATACATTGCTTTGATGATTGTGATGCTGTTTTTGCTGCTGTCTCCTTTAACAAAAGTTATGTCAGTCCAACTTGAACATGCTGCGATCACGGTATCAGAGGCAGGATTATCCAATCTGTCAATGCATTTACTGCATTAAACGTTGCTACTGTAACTAATACAGAAAATGAACATACTCCTCTGACACTCAAGCAGAATCGTGTCTCATCATGTGCCAAATTGGATGCCATTACCACACACACACACACACACGCACACTTTCTCCCTATCTGTGCCTCTGCCTCGCTGTCTGTGGAATCACACCGTCTAAAGACCGAGAGGTACACCATCCATCAGGATCAGAATAAGACCTTAAACCTCCTTTCACTTCAGTCGGGCACTAATGAGGACACCTAATAACCTTCTGCTGGACCCCATCAGCGCCATTTAGCTTCACCCTCCATTATCTCTGGTAATTAGACTGAGAGCCAGCAAGCCCCGAGGACCAAAGGGGGGGAAAGGACCCCTGATAAGCCAATTGAATCCTAGCGATGTTACGAAGATCAGTCAAATTTGACTTAACCGAATATAAACATTGCTCTTTATATGGGAGGTACATGTAAACAGTTGGATTTGATCAAGAAAATAAAGAAAGCTTGTATTCTGGAATAGCTACGCTGCCAGTATATCTTGGTCGGTATTAAAGGCTTTTTCAGCGACACTGTGGGTTACAGTGAAGATTAAGTAGACGTCGCTCTGTAGGGCTGGAATAAAACGTGTTGAAAATCTCATCCAGGATGCAATCCTCTCCAATCTCATCCTTTTCCAAAGCTTTTTTTTTTTTTTAAGCATCAGAAAAAGAAATGCTTTATGCATGAACACACTTGACATGATGAGCCAATTAGTGTCAAGTTGTTCTTCCCGGTGATATTACCAAAAGGAAGGCTCCGAAGATGCAGGTGTGTGTGCGTCTGTGAAGACCAATAAAGACAAATCACTGCGCCTCATCATTAAATCTGGGGTAATGATAGCTTTATGTGAGGATGCGTCCCAGATGTGCTATTAAGCCTTGAACGTAGTCAAGGTCTGTGACCAGCACTGAGGAGGGCAGGGGGATGAGACGGCGTTCAGCTGAAACCATGTCAGCCAAGAGATGGTAACATGAATGTATGCATGTGCACAGATTTACCTGCGCCTTTGATCCTAATCCCCTTACTGCCGGTGCAGCTCTCTGATAGGAGAAGTTTCATCTTAACACAATAACAACGAGGGTGACACTCTTGAAAAGGCCACTTTAGTGAAAGGCTTTTGAAGGCATCATTCTCAAGTCAGCCGGCTCCCTTATTGGCTGCATGGTGTTTCGTTTCCATGTGAACAATCAGTTTGATTGACAGCTCTGAATGATGTCTTCAGTTAATCGCTCCAGTGGTGTGAAAAGGTCATAAATCACCCAATTACGTTGCCCCGCTTTATGAATAGATATTTTTTGGGGGAATATTTAAAATGCCTCCGAGGCATATCAACTTAGTCAACCCCATATTTATTGAGAGGGAGTTGGGGGGGTGGCTGCTTGTGCCAGAAATAACTGATAAGCTGAATAAATTTCAGAGTCTTAGTCACAGTGTGGAATGTCACAGTGTTACTGGGGTAGAAAGTTGGAATTGAATTCAAGGTCAGGATTTATGATTTATGACAGCTTTGACATGTTTCAAGAACAAGTTCAGAAAGAAGGATAGAAATAATTACAGCGAGAGGAAGTTGAAATATAATAGAAAATACTGGGTAAAAAAAAAGATCTCTAAACAAAGCCATCAGGACATACCTGTAGTTTGACAGAAGATTTATCAGAAAAACCCAAAACATTTATTACAAATACACTGTCTCTGTCAAAGCAGATATTTCCACTCAGTTGTGTTTGATCAAAATAAAACGTCATAGTTACTTTCATCATATATTCAGAGTCAGCAACTCAGAGAAAACAGAAACTCCCAGATCCCGATCGTTCGGATTGTATGACTGAGCTGCAGTTTCTTCCTTGAAAAGGTCGCAGGCTCTTACTACTAGAAAGTAACATCCTGGAAACAATAAGGTGAAATGCTTCTGTTGGAAAAATGTTTAGGGAAATGGTTTGCGGTGGGTTACAAAGATGTTTGCGTCAGATGACCAAGATTTCTCTCTCTCTCTTTCTCATCCAAGGTAGGTTAACCTCAGCTCAGGTGGAGGTTACTGCAATGTGTTTCACACGGGTCATTTTCTTTTACTGATGCCTCTCACATGTTGACCTTCAGGGCTGAGAGATGAGGGGCTGCAGCCAATCCAGAGGAGGATTATGGGAAGATGTGACGCCACTACAAAATATCAACTTCAAGGCAGGTGAGAGGCAGAGATTGAAATTGTGGTGTTGGTGGAAGGTGAGGGTTGACTCGATGGGGTGGGGGGTGGGGGTGGGGGGGGATCACATGTCTCAGGCTTTTATGTCTGATATCACAGTCTCATTTTCAAATTTTGACTAAAAAAGGAAAACAACGGTTATTATTCAGTGAAATGTGAACTGGATAGATGATAGATGTTTTCCGTGCCGCGTGTAGACAGTCGGATGCTATGAAGAGCTATGAAAACAGCAGGTTTTCACACAGTGTTTCACACCACGTCTGATGTGTTACGCTAAGTATTCACACATGCTGAAATGAAGATATCCTCATTTGAAGTGACAGCTAATTTTCACAGGGAGCTGTGAGGAGAAAAAAAAAAAAAAAAAAAAGTTACACTGTGAAACCAATGGTTACAGTATGAACAAACCAACACACAAAAACTGGTCTGTTAAACGAGTCTGTTAAATGGTTGGAAAACATTTTTTACGTGGCACATTTTCCACAGTCATCAAGCGTTGATTTTTCAATGGCATCTATTTGAAGTGTTGATCAGAAAGTTGTTTTTCCACTGATACTGGAGCGGGTACCATTTACTTCTGGTGTTAAATAAAACTTGTTGGTGTTTATTTACAGTTGTAGAACTTAATTCCACACAATGGCTGAGTGATATTTGTAGCGCACTGCTGTGGAATTTGACCCATTTATCAGCTTTTCCAGAGGGGAGCGGAGGCTGGACATCTCCTGGGCAGCTCGTTTCACTCACAGCGAGTGTGCCATTGGAAAGAGAATATTTCCTGCCAGTGCCCATTGAATGAATGAGGCAAAAGCGATGACAGGGATATTACACTGACATGCCAACACTAGATCATAGAAAAGTCTTTGCCCCGGGGTCATAAATTAGATTCTAATGATTTTGTCATCCTGTTAAAACAATAACTTTCAAACCCAGTCTCCCTTTTTTTTGGCTCTATAACCTTTGATTTATGCTTTTAATTTTTTGATGGCAAGAAATAGTCTGACACTTAGGCTGTTATGATGTTGATGGGATGAAATATTGACACAATCCATTTTCCTTTTCAGGTTTAATTAGTTTACTTTAAAATGCCATCCATCATTACTGGTGTGGATGAAATGTAGAGAGTACTGAGAGCAGGGAGACTTGGCGCGGGGACTATGTTTTACAGTTGACTTCTTGGGAAATAAACGTTGGCTGCATTATTCATGAAGCTCGCCACAACTTTAATCTGATTCTTAATTCAAGACTTTCCTCCTCTGACTGTAGATCATGTCACTCTCTCTCAGTTTCTTTTGAAGCCTCCATCTCTGCAAATGTTGTCTTCAGGTGGATTATCACGCCTGCTGTCGATAGCATCATATTGTATTTCAAATGAGAACGCAGTATGTCTGAGATCAGATTAGCAGATTTGCACAGCGTGATTTTGTGTTCCAGTTTTTCATTAATCCAGGTTCAGTCTGAAACAAGACATCAAGATGATAAAAAAAAAACATGATGATTGCCAGTGTGAATATACACAACATTGTGGTTTGCATCTCAAGTAACCTGCATTCATTGCGTTAAATTCATACTCATTCTACTGTGCTTTACAAAAGGCTAACTGACAACCTTTAGAACTGAGCCCTTTCACGCCTTTATTTCATAAAAGTTGAAAACATTTAGAATAATGGTCACTGCATGGATGGACCCTGTATCTGATTTGGATCAACCACCTGTAATTTAAATCCGTCACTGCATTTTCATCCCCTTTTGTCATCCTGAAGGTATCATAGACATGATTAACTATAAGGTCCCATATTTTACACTTTTCCAAATGTTCTATTTGAAGTGTTGATATCCATAAGAAGACATAATTGTGGTTTTAACTAACAAAAACCATTTTAATGTAGTTTTGCATGTGCTCTTTCAGACTCTTCTCTGTAGCTCTAGCAACAACAGGTTGCTGAGTTGACGGTTTTCTGATAATCAAATAACAATATAGCAAATTTCAGGTTAACACTCAGAGAAACCAAACCCTGCAAGGTTGGATGGTGGGTCTGAGTGGGCTGAGCTTGGGGCATGGCTGAGACTGCTGTGACTGCTTTGTCAGAGTAGACTACTTTGTTGTGACATCACAAAGGTACGCAAGTCCTGACGGTTCGTTTTAAGGTGTCAGTTGCTGACTATGCGCCGTGAGCATTTCTGTGGACTGAGAGCTTTGATACTTTCACAGCGTTAATACAGAACCTAGACCTGCTTTATAATGGAAATCTCACATTATACAATATGACACCTTTAATGGATGTGTAAGCTCATTGAACCTTTAGACAGAGGGCGACAAACGTCTTGCACACATGGACATGAAGTACAAATGACAGTGTAGCAGTATTCAATAGAAACAGCACATTCATCCAGCTAACCTTACAAGTACAAATTCAATTTTACAGACCTGGCAAGCACAGGCTGATGGGCTCCTTTTGCAGGGAATAAACTTTATAGCCCATAAAAGAAAAGCTGCATACATGGAAAAACAAGCAAATTGGAAAAGCATAAATGAAGAGTTCATCCCTCCCTTTATCGTTTGACCTGATTGCAAGATTGTTGGCTGGTGAAAGTTTTACACGCCACGCTTCTAAATGGGTGTTAAGCAATAAGATCTGCAATTACATCGACAAATGGATGAAATTATACACTTTACAGTCAGAATTATTTTATGCGAAGACCTGCTAAACATACAGTACATGTTTAAAATGAACTACCACATAATTTACAATCCAATACGGCAACAAACATACATGTACATATTTAATATTAAAATGTTACTTCTAACATAATCAGCTCATAATTCATACACAATTACAAAAACTACTAGCTACATATGTCCCCACAGAAGGGAACGTAGGCCTATTATAAAAATTTAAATGAATATTATGGTAATACTGTCCAATTTATGCATTAGGAATCATATTCTTCACTACTGGATCTTATTAAATGTCATTATTCTGAAGTATTACTGAATAACATTAATTAAGGGGAAAGGAAAAGCTAATTGTGAGAGCACTACTTGATATGGTTGCTTTAATGCACCATGGAAGTGCATTTATTTATCTTGACTTGGCAGAATGAACACAGAGTATGGGAAATAATTCAGTTTGTTCTGAGCTCAGTATTCTTAGCGAGAGCCCGAGGCTATGGCGATATTTCCAAACATCATGCAAATGACCCCTCTAACGTTCGCCTCTCTGCGTTCCTCCCTGCTGTCCTCGCTCGCTCTTTTTCACCTACATACACACACACACACACATACTCTCTCTCTCTCTCCCCACACACATACTGTACACACACATTAGACTGCTGGTGATGAATTCTCTAATATTAGTCCCTAGTTTTTATTAAATGATATCTTATCAGACAGGCTGTGGTAGAACTCCATGTTGGTCCGATTCACATTATAGTTAATGTCACGTGGAACATCCACATGCAAGCTAAATGTATACAGGTTGTGAGTCATGATAATAACAAACTAATATATATTAAAATGGCTTCCACTGCTTTGTGGACATTCACAACTGCATGTCTTCATTGAAGTCAGATCCTCAACATGATTGGCAGCGCTGCTGACCCCTGACTTTTTTAGTCTGGTTGCTAAGCGCTCCTGTATTACCCCTCGGGGGTAGTCCTAAATGTCAGGGGTCCTAAGGTCAACATTCAAGTATAGGTGCATGAGTTGTCCCAGCTGATCTGCTGTCACACTCACTAGGTCACCATACTTTGTGCGCAGGCATATGTGGTATTTATGTGTGACCTCACATCCGTACATACGTATACATATACTCTCCTGTTGTATGTGTTCTAGACATTGATATCACAGAATATCAGCCAGACAGATGTTGTGGAGTCATGCAGTGGATACATGTGGTATAAAAGCTTAATCCTTACATATCTTTTATTTTTGAATGCTGGACGTGTTTCCTCCTGCTGGGCCGTTTAAATATTGTGCAGGATAGATCAAGCACACATGGACGAGCGCAATTTTTTTTTTTAGCCATTTAAATGTATTGCTGCTCATTTTTCATGGAGTGTTGAAAATCTTTTTCTTCACTGAGAAGCCGAGGCTGATGAAACCAAGGGCAAGGGCAAGGATAGAGTATTCACACCCTTCTGGTACCACAGAGATTTTACAAAAGTTTAAGAGTCTTTATGTATTCCTAAAATGGTCCTTTAGAAGAACTTTAATAAAACATATTACATAATTATGTGATACACAATGTACCTAATGAGCAAAAATAATGTAGGTCTGTACGCGGCATGAAATGACTAAGAGAGCAATTTCAGCTAAAACTCTTATAAAGCAACTGTTGTTTTCATGGGGTCCTGTCCTGCTGTTGTGGGGATTTAATTATCAGCATTTTACGTCTGGACGCACTTGCAAGCCTCCACGCAGGTTGTTGAAACAGCAATTATCATATCACATCACGCTGCATTATTTAGTTTACTGAAAGCCCTACTCATGTCGAGTGGCGTGTGTACAGGGAAAAGCAAACAGCTTTTCAGTATCACAAATATTTTAATAGCCCGGATCGTGTTTCGTATGCTGGTCTATCAAACAGTGCGAAAGTTATACACTTTCCTGTAACCACTATATTTCTAGTGATGAAAATTGATTCCAGATATATGATATAATAGAGTAAGTGTGTGAGAGAGAGGGGGAGATAGGGAGAGAGAGCACAGAAAGACAGAGGACAGATGAACAGATGCTATCTGACAGGTGCAGTAGGCCCGGCTTGGTGTGTGGGCAAGCAAGATATGACAGGGAGTTTGCATACACTGTGTGAGCAAATGCTGTGCACTTCACTACCTGTCATGACTATAACCTTATGGTCAGACACAAAAGTTTGGGATGGGGTGTAGGAGGATTAGTCATGTCGATGTCTCACAGTCTTGATGTAACATGATCACATCAACAAGAGCGCAGAGGCCTGAACAACTTGGACTGACCTGGTTAGCAGCATGAAAACAATAACAACTCACTGACAGGACGTCGTGCGTTCTCCATATTTACTTTTAGAAATACGTGCGCTGTTTGTGAAGGGGGCTATATGTAATGACACATAGAGCTTTTAGCCCTTCTTGTTAGGACATGACTCATCCGAGTAAAAATCAGCATATGATGAGTTGATATGTTTGGATGTGTCAACATCGCGAAACTCTCTTTTCATCCGGAACCGCATTTTATCCTGTTTAACCTCCAGCGCTCCTCCTCCATTAGAGTGGCTGCTTGTACGTGTTCATTTGGTGTAATTATTGAAAATGGAGCAATGACTGGCAGGTTTGGAATTTGTGTTTATTCAGCACTTGGTGTGAGTGTTGTTGTCCCTCTCCTGCCCAGTTATAAATATGCCAGGCAGGCCGGCCCCCTGGCGGGGGGGGGGGGGGGGGGGTGATGACCAGGCAGCAACGGGGTCAAGGACAAAGGAGATCCAACCCACTAGATGCAGAAAATTAAATTAGGTAACCCACCTGGAATGTAGCTGTTGAGTGAAGTGTGAGTGTGCGCACTTGTGTGTGTATTAGATGTTGAGCACTCAAAGCCCGTCTGTGTTTGAGCTTTTGAGTGAGTGGTTGAGAATGTGTTGGGATGGTTGTGGGTTTGGTAGGTAGGTGGGCGATGACAGAGCAAAGGTGTGCAGTGTGATATGCTTTAAGCAGGCGGGTGGGCACCTGTTAGGTAGGCTTAGATACTAATTCCAGATAAATGTACAGTGAACTGTGGTACTGTGAGGCTGAAACCACAAACCCATGCCAGGATCTGAGGGTGCAGTACAGTATGCACGGATCAGAGACATAATATCTCAAGGATAAATCCTTAAAGACTCTGCCCAGAAACTTGCCTCTTAACAGACAAAAACATTTTAACATTATCTGTCCTCCTTATTTATTTAAAAAATGTGTGAAGAGAACTATCACTTCCCTGAAAAACTACAGGAGGTAACATGTTTTTGAACGCAGGGCATGTATTACAGATTTCTTCCTGTGTTTATTAGATTAAGAGACTATTTGCAGGTAAAGTAAAAAAATAATAGTGAATTTGTTATGAAAATGAAACCAGTGGGCCAATGAGTAGCAACAACACTACGCACAATTGTATTGATATGTAATTATAGTAACTTCCGATGGCCAATCAGTGTAAAACCTGTTAAAATTAAGTAGTTTGTGAAAAGAACAATATAATTTGATACGAAGAGGAAGAAAAATAGAGGAAGTTAGAATTTAGTTAGTTATGCTGAGTTTATGAGCAGATGTTGATTTCCAGAGGAATAACTGCTCTATTTAAGCCCATTTATTTGTGGGAACTTTATTCATCACATATGCTGAATTGTGTGCTTGCCTATAGACAAATTCCACATATTTATATATTTATCTGACCTACCGTGCACTGACTTTATAGGTTACACTTGCAATTAACTTGAATTAATTAATTGGAAGTGTCCCAATTAAATACTGTCTTCATTTTTTTTTTTACACAAATAATTAGCACCAAATAACATAATGCTTTCCTGCAGATGGGGTAAAATTCAGGTGGTGGTGTATGAATGAAGGACGAATGAGTATATGACCTAGTAGAAACAGAGCCCCGGCTACAAGTGAGCAACAGACACCATTAGTGCGCTCACATTTTCCCTGTCTGTAATGAATGCCGTAGGGCAGAAAAGGACAGACTTCATATCACTGGACAACACCTGTACTGGGCTGTGTATAGTGTATCAACACTTTTTCTAAACCATACCATAGCAGAAGTAACTGGTTTTTTTGGGGTTTTTTTTTTTAATGAACATCACTCTCTGTCCTACATTGAATCACAAAGTGGTAATATGTGAAGAGTTTTAATCAAAATCGTGCACTGAATGTCAAGGCCCGCGCTTCACACAATAATTTATCGCTCACATCTATGGCTGAAACCAGAGAGCAAACAATCCAATAACCACTTTTCTGTGTTTCTGCCCCCTCAGATGGCCACCACATAGCACTGTAGTTAAACTGAGTCAGTATGAACCTCCTTGTTCAGTGAAATTGAACAAGCCTATTGTCATTGTATGAGCTTGTGTGAGAGACTGTGTTAGTGTGGATTATGTAAGAGACTAAACATCACGGCTTGGCTTTGGTCAACTTGACCACGCTGAGGTTTAGCTCAGCGCTTCTACGGGCGACATCTCATGTGATTCCATTTATTCAGCAGCGGGTAGTTCTGCTACAGCAGGTGTCATGAAAATAATAATAGTAAATAGGCAAAACAGATAAAAAAAAGAAAAAAAGGTAATTGAAATGTATGTCCTCTGGTTCATTCCCTGACTTCATGTCAACAGAAATACACTAATAACACAAATGAACTCAGTAGCAGCTCATGCTACTTATCCTGCTTTTATATTGCTGCGGCTGATGTTTGACGTCAACAGGCTCTCAATGATATCATCTGGCTTTGGTCCCTGAGGGTGGATGACTTATATTCATTTCTTCCACTAAATAATACTCGTTGCCTGAATCATATTAGTCTTATTGATTTTTCCTTATTTCACCCCTGCACAACAAAACTCATTTACCCTATTTTTTATCTCAGATGTGACAACAGGAAAAAAATATATTTGCTGTCACTTTAATAACAGGCAAAGAGTAGCATAACAGTGCTAACTTCTTTAGCTTTAACTGTGTGAGACAGAGCGAGTGAGCATCCATATGGCTTATATAAACCTCTGCTGATGCGCAAGTGTGTGTCTAAAAGTTTATTTGGTGGATGAAAAATATTTTCATGACACAGTGTAATAACCAGAAATAATATCCAAGTGCCCTTAAATGCTATTTCTCCCAAAACGCCACTAAAAGTGTTTAGTTTTAGGGTTGTCTGTGATCCTACTGTCTCGACAGTATCGATCAGACTTACATCACTGGACTGGTTTTATTAGATAGCTTTGACTTTTCTATTACAGACATCATGTTAATATTGCCAAATCAATAAACATGAATATGGTAATGCAGGGAACGTGGGCACAAGAAGAAAGTATAAAAAATAAAATGGAGAGAATGGCCTGTGTGTGTGTGGCCCCTTACATTGGGGTACAGGAGGTTTTTCCCTTGGTGTGCATGAGCAGAAAATTCTAGGTCACCTGGGAAGGATTGAAAGGATCTCACACACAGCGCCGTGGCACACATCACACACAACAGCATATGAGATAAACGGACTACTGTGAATTTTTATTGGGGGACATTAAAGAA
The DNA here is from genome assembly GCF_021018895.1 of Seriola aureovittata. Classification (NCBI taxonomy): domain Eukaryota; kingdom Metazoa; phylum Chordata; class Actinopteri; order Carangiformes; family Carangidae; genus Seriola; species Seriola aureovittata. Next base: position 25,630,871 of record NC_079368.1, on the reverse strand, counting down.
AAAAAAAAGAAAGCCAGAATCGCAGCTCATCTTGGAAGCAAGAGTGACCATGGAAACTCACAATGAAGTGTTTAAACACATGTTCTGGGCTGAGCCAGGCAGAGCTGCCTGCATGGGGTATAACTATAAACAGTCAAGTCTTAAAAGAGCCTTAATCCTGAAAGGATTACAGAGAAATAATCAGTTTATGTTCACCATTACTAAATGTGTACAAAAAGAAATAAAGTCACAAAAAGTGTTTTTTTTTTTCCTGCTTTATTTTGAGCCTAACAGCCAATAAGCATTTTAATCTCTTCTTCTAGATAATGGTGTTTTCAGTTCATTTATTTCTATCTCGGCCACTTAGAGCAAAGTAACCCTGTAGTCTTAAAATAATGTCCATTAAGTATGCAGTATTTCCAATGAAACAAGTGGAGAGGGTCCCCTGATGGAGATTGATGGCCCAACTAAAATGAACAGACCAGAGACATCCAAAGACAAAACAGGGGATGCAGTGAAGGTCTTTTAAGAATAGTAAAAAGCAAATAATGCATCCTCAAACAGTTTTCACTAAAGGAGCTTGTTAATCAGGGGAGTGCAGAGAAAATTAATTGTTCATTCATCCATTCTCTATATCCGCTTATTGAGGTTCACAAGTGGCATGGAGCGGATCCAGCAATGCACTGGGCTAAAGGCTGGGAAGTGCCGTGATTGTCAGTCCAGCACCGGGGGAAAAATAAAATAAAACAAAATTTAAAAAAAAACTGCACTCTGAGATCTGGACGCGATATTGACATTCCACAGGCAACTCTTTATCTATAGTTTATCATGTCAGAAATCCAGCTATTTCAAAGTGTATATGAACCACTTTTGAATGTGGCGATTCCAGTGTGTCTCGCTAATGTTTCTTGTCGCTGTGACATTTGGTTAACAAAAGTCTCAGGGTGTCACTTCAGTGGTAAACAATGCATGTGAAACTTAACCTCCTCCGACGCCTGCTACCCAAAACGTTATACACAAGCTGTTTGACAATTTATCAAACAAAAGTGAAACCAGGCCGTAGCTGTGTTTGGATTCAAACAGTGAGATTAAAATCTACTCTGTAAACAAACGTAAGCACAGTAACACAGTGTGCGCTGCGAGTATAAAAACTGATGTAGGTACGGAAGAATGAACCACCTGCTCACTTGTATAGGATAGTGTCAAAACGAGCTTGAGATATCAGATTCCCTTTACTTTAGATGATCGCATGGCAATGTGAAAGCTAGGTTTACAGCATGTTGCTTTGAGAGTAGGGCTGTCCCAAACGATTATTCTTTAAACGATTAATCTAGCGATTATTTTTTCGATTATTCGACTAATCTATCGATTTTTTTTTTTTATTAACCTAACAGTAATTTTATTGCAATTATTTTCCAGTTAGTCTTTTAATATAAGAATTTGCCCCGTCCAACACACACACTCTGCACCAGGGTGCTTCCTCTTTATGTGCTCGTGCATGACTGTCGTGCTAGAGTGATATGCCAGATGCACTTTGCAGAGTCTGCAGACTACCGCACTGTTCGTGTCAAGATTAAAGTATTCCCAAACTCTGGAGGACCGTGTACGAGCCTTTTTTGCCGCGTGTTGCTCCACACGCTCCGTCGTACTGCTGGTAGACGCCGCCGTGTTGTTCAAATAGATTACACAGACGCAAATCATTCACGTAGACAATGACTTCAATTACGTCACCGCGTTGTCCCAGTCCGTGCGCTGCGCTTGTATCCGGGTAAACCAAAGACCATGGATATAAACGGTCCCATTAGAAAGTTCCGGTTTTGTTCTATGAACATTTACCCTGTGTGGTTTTACACGACGCGCCGACACTAAAATTCCACGTCGAATAATTTTTATAATCGACAACGTCGATTGCGTCGGATAATCGTCCCAGCCCTATTTGATAGGCCTTTTGATCTAATGGAAATAACGATGTTCCTCACTCTTTAGATTTAATTTCCTAAGAAGAGTTCTTGCTTCACTGCAGGCAGACCTCAGTTCAGGATGGCGTGACTGGTGACATGGTGACGTGTACATGTGCAGATCTGGTTAAGGTCTTGTCTGAGTTATCACTAACATTATCCCAGTTGTCACGAGTGAATCACCTTACTGAATATTCCTGTCCACAGGTTATATATGAAAACCACAACTGAGAACGACTGCATTCAACAGTAACCCAGTCGGCAAATAAACAGCAGCCAGCGGTACAGTGGGGAAAGTACCTGTTGATCCCTGCCACCAGAGGTTGGACTAAAGGTCACGCTTTCCAAACAGCTGTTCCCGTAGACGCAGTAAAACTCTGGATCCAACATTCCAACGGAAGCTGTTTGAGGTCCATTTAAAACCCGGTCACTAAATCTCCAAAACAGAAAAAAAAAAGAAGAAAAAAATAAAAAAAAAACACCACAAAACCAACTTCTCTTGGCAACCACGTCCTAAAGAAACAAGCAAGGTTCAGACAGATCAAGAAACTCTCACACAGACACACAAAAAAAACCACTATGTGCCTGCATTAACACACCAAGAAATACACACATACACACACACACATATGTGTGTTTCTAACAAGAGAGTCACTGACACTTCATCATCTTAGATTAGCAGGGTGGTCAAACATGGTGGAAAAACTCTCTGTAGTATGTCTGCTTTAAAACCAGTCTCCATGTGTGTGACCATGTGTGTGCGCACATATGTATGTGTATGAGACCTTCTGTAGCTAGCCCCAATCTTCTATGTCATTCAAAAGGAAAGCGATGTGTCTATATGTGGATAATAAGCTCCTTTGGGGGAGAACTCTCTCCCACTGTAGACCACAAACTAGTCCTTTACTTCAGATGATACACTTCATCCGGGGAACTTTTTTTTTTTTTCCCTTCTCATGATCTGAATTATATTCCTCTCGTATTGTTTCGTGACTTTATATTTGGTGTCTCCTGTTGCCATGGCAGTAATGTGGGTCCTATTAGAACATACTCGTTCAATAGAATCCACTTTCCATGTCACTGTAAAAAGCTTTCAGGGCTTCTATCAAGCTTTACTCCAAGCATAACATCACCCGCCAGCTAACTAAAAACCTAGGCCAGGCTATAAAAGCGTACACGGGCATTCTGCTGCTTAAATTTGTCTTTGATTTTCCTCTGGTTCCAGCTCTTTTGAAACACTTCAACTGCTTTCAGTGCAGATCTCTCACAGCCCTGCTAAGTACAACTAATTGAGGTGTGCAGTTTGTTTGTTTTTTTTGGTTTTTTTCTCCATTTCCATTTTATCTCCGTCTCTCTCCTGAAAATTTTCGGCCTTTATTTTCTTTAATTGTAATTATGATCTTCCTGTTGTTCTCCTGTGGCCCTGTTACACACAGTGCCAGCAGCTCAGCTCAAGGTCATGCAGCCATGCTTTTGTTGTGGATTCCCAATCCCAGTACTGTCACGCTGTCTCTTTCCCTTCATCTATTGTGTTTCTCTGTCTCCTTTAAAAAAAAACAAAAACAAATTCCAAACAAAAGTATGGAGTGAAACACTGTAAGAGGAGGCTTGCCATTTCTCAAAAGATACCCAGACAGGTCAATATTGTGGATTATGCTTTCTTTCCAGCTCCATAATGCCAACGGATTCATCCTTCTTTCTGCCAAGCCAAAAGAAAATATGAGTGGTATTCCATTGACGTGGATGAAATTGCATTTTTTTTTTCCACTTCCCTTCTCAGAAAGAGGCCACAGAATCCCCCAGTTCACAGCAAAAAATTGTGTTTTCTGGCTTTTCTGGGACATTCACCTGGTGGTGCGCTCAGGGCCATACAGCCGCACATCAGTATTGCCACAGTCATACTCGCTTTTTATAGGGTCGGGGAGAACGAGATGGGATTTTGCAATCACATCACTGTACTGAATACATCACCACAAAATGAGAGCACTGCTAAGCAGCGGGAAAGAGTTTCTTTCTGCTTCTATTTCTCACAGTAGATGTCCTCATTTATGAGCTGCAACGTCTTGTTTCTCTGCAGTCTGTGTGGCAGTATTGCCAATGTATGGATTCTCCCGTCCCCCCAGACTTTTTTTCTGTTTATTTGTATAGTGTGTCTTCAGCTGTTCAATAAAAATATGCCGATACAATTTATTGACGATACATTTACTGTATGGTGTGTATGAGATAAGGTGGTTATCGTGGTTTGTCTGCTCTCTGATGTATAATCCCTGTCTCGTGGTAGGTAAAATCATTAATTGTGCTGTAGGGTAATAGATAACACAACACACACACACACACACACACACACACTACTCTGGGCAACAACACATTTCGCACACACTTGTGTCACAGTTTCACATCCTGATTTCTAATGCTCCAAATTAATCAAATGACACAGAGAAGTTATCATCGCTGCAGCCGCACATGATTGATCGCTGATTTTTTTCTCCCCTGTCCTATCAGTCTTACTTTGACATCATTTCTCCAAATCTTAAAAACTGATCATGCGCCGCCTGTAATTCTCCAATTGCACATGCGGTAGAGAGCATTGTGCACCGCAAACCAAACAAGGTATTATACATTTGTCAGGGGTACAAAGGCTGTCGACCTCGGTGTTAACTGATGTGGTTGGCTGGACTAGTTCGCATGATCACTTTTCATTATTCCTCCCCAGCTAGATCTGTAACAGATTAGAAATAAATTAACTCCATTCATCATACATCTATGAGGTGCTGTGTGAAATAAATTACCAGCCGCATGTGGTGGATTGGTGTTGGTGTGGTAGAGCTGCACTTCTGGCTTGCGCAAACATTAATTAACATTAGCAATAGCTATACAGAAAAAATGTTTTACTGCTGCTGTTGTGTGGCCTTCATACAATCTCTTACTGTTGCTATGACTCAATATTAACGCTGGTGACTTGATGGTTCTGTATTAAATTCTGTGTATTTTCTGGAGATTAGATAGTTTGTTGTACATCGAAACAGCATTATTACAAAAGAAGACTACAGTCACAAGTAAGAATGCTTCTTTTATCTGGTATCATTGTTATATCCCCACTGCTCAATCCTTTTACTCACGAACCTTAATGCTGGTGTTTTGGCACGGTTTTCCGTCCACAGCTGCAGCGCCCTGAGCCAGGTCAGGCTAGCAGACTAACAGGGAGCGGAGCGGGTTTGCACATCATTAGCTCAATGATCACTTATTGTCTGTCCTGCCAACTATAACAAGAGATGCAGTGGTCTGCTCACTCTGTTGGCAAGCAGCATCAATCTGCTTCAACCCAGAAGATTAGAAGTCGAAGAGGTTTCTATTCACTCAAAAATAAATTATATTAATGCAAATGTGCATTTAAATGTATGCTAGACACAGACCGACAGAGAAACTGATGATTAGATACACAGGCAAAAAAAACGGTAGAAAATGTAGAAAATATAATTACAATAAAAGAAAATCTTGTATTCTTCTACACACTGATTTTTTTTTTTTTTTATTGGATTTTGCAAGAAGTGTAGGGAATCTAATCTCTCTCACACAAATCTATCCAAATGGACTTACAGAAGAAACAGGACGTTGTGTTGTGTTTGCACAATGTAAAAAGTTATTGTACTTTTTTTTTTTTTTTTTTTTTTTTTACAATTGCAGGTCTCTGTCCTCTGTGGAACAGCGCTGAGGCTTTCCTTGTACTGTATCTGGTTACAGACCTTTTAAGTTGTGCACTTAAAATGTCTCCTGTAACTAGCGCCCGGCTTCCATTATGGCGAACCCTGAGCTGTGTGCTTGTGCGGGGCAGGGCACAGGTGAAGCCATTTTGCCAGTTCGCATCATGTGTGCAGTTGAAAAGAGCACCCATTAGGTTTAATGGATACCATATTTTATCAATTAGACATTCCCTATGTGGTTTTGTGTGTGTTTTAACAAGTAGAAAGGTGGGGAGAAGTTGCTTTACACACCACAGGAAGCAATCATGCTCGTGAGTGATGGCCAGGATGTGAAATCCATCCAAAGTTGCAAAAAATCTCCTAAATTGTAGCAGAGGGGGGGGTGTGGGGGGGTTTGACAGTTCTTACAGTTAGGGGCCTTCCTCTCACCTCCCCCTTTGTTGTGTAATTTGTGAGTAAGTGCTCATTAGATAATGCAGTCCAGTGGTTCAGGGTTGGTGTAATTGGCTGTTAGGCCATCCGCCCCTCCTCTTCTAAGCATTAATTTAATCACTGGTCTAGTGTAAGCCTACACCAACCTTAATGGTTAAAGTAATTGTGTCAGTGTGCTCTCCCGCAGACATTATCTGTCCAAAGTCCGTCCTCAAACTGAAATTCCACCTTGAGATACAGTTAGTCAAGGCCATTGAACTCGAGAAAACACTTGTGGCTAATGGGAAATTATTCGAGCTATTACCACAGAGGTCACTGGCAAAATGATAATGGGGAAAGCAAGTTGGAAGAAAAAAAACAAAAAACAAAAACTTGATAATTTTATTATTTTTCAGTTTATGAGAAACTCATCGGATGTATATCAGACCTGACTGAGTGTGTAATGTAATTTAATGCAGTTTTAAGCAGAGGAGTAAAAACATGTAAATCTGGTTCATAGTTGAAATGCAGTGCACCAGTTGAATTAAGTTGGACTCTGTGTGGAGCTGGAGCTTTGCAGTGTTTATCGCCATGTGTTTAACCCAAGGCCCCCCCCCCTCCCTGTATGCCCTGCCGTCCTTCATAGCGTCACAGACCACTGGCAAGGAACTAAATAATAACATTTCACAGTTTCACTATGGGACGCCATCTAAGGCCCGTAGCACTGTCACATGATATCGCTCTTGCCGAGCAGAAGGCTGGTGTGCGCCGCGAGAGTGCTGTGTGTGAATGTGCAAGTGTGTGCGTGCGCCTGTGTGAGAGCTTTGTGCATGTGAAATTGCATTCTCGTGTGCCTGAATGTCACAGAGTACAATATTACGATGACTGAGAGGCTATAACCTTCATCAGGTCTGTAAAGGTAAAACATGTGTTTCCAGGGGGAAGCTAACGTTCCACTCAGATTTACAGAGGGAAATGACATATCCCCTTTCTGACAAGGAGTGTTAAAAAGTGAAATGGGGATAGATGCTGAGACAAAACATACCTCTGGCTACAACAGCTAGAATCATAAACCTGAGACTAGAGGATGGAGACAGGCATCTAGAGCCATATAACACAGAGCCTAGTAAAATAGAGGGAGGCTGGATTTTAAATAACATTATATAATATAGTTATACTTTTAAACCTCAAGCTAGTTCCACATTAAAATCATGCACACAAACCGACTTCTTTTTACAGCAAGTTAAATGTCTTGGTACTATTTTATATATTTCCAAAAAACTATTTTAATAATCTGAAATGCACCCTGCACCACCATTAACTCTGATGACGGTATGGGAAAATTGTGCAAAATAGTCACTTGTCACTTATTTGGCAGTAAATTTCACATAGTCTAATTGCTCCCGAGCTGCTGTACCATTTACTCCACAGTAGCATTACAATGCATTGCCTATTGTTGCTACAACAATACAGTTATGCAGCGGCTAAACATGACAGTTATTTGGACAGAAAACATGCTGCTTAGCCCTCGTCCAGTTTGTCAAGATAGGCAAACATGATCCTGTTCAGTTTGAATGCTCAACCCCTGAAATATTGTCCCTAATCCATGCTTACATGTCTCGAGTTCTCAAGGCATAAACATTTTTCTTGTCAAAGTATTTCCTTCCCCTAAACCAGTCGGTAGTCATTTCGCAGCGCCTGAAAAGATTGAGATGCTTGTCGTATTCATTCTGGGCCGAATCGCACGTCTGTCTGAAATGGCTGCTGAGTGCCAGTGAAGGATGCCTTTCAACAGACAAGGGGATTTCCAGCAGCTCGAGGTGGAATAGTCCCTGGGAGGGGAAGTGGAGGGGATAGATGAGGGGGAAGGAAAAGGCAGGAAGAGGGGTGCAGAGCCCAGAATGGCCCAGTTGCTCAAGGACCATGGGGAATCTGGTCTGGGCTGTGGCTCTCAACACATCCATCTTGACCTGAGGCAGGCAAGAGATTGGTTTCCTTTAACAGTACTCTAATGTCAAAACATCATGAGGCGCTTAACAGGAACACCACCGAAGAATATCTTTGAATCCATAAACTAATATTTCAGTAGACAAAATTGATTATCGCATGCTGACAGGCAGACGTTGATATTGATCATTGAAACGCTTTCCTTTTCATGTGGGATAACCGAGCGTGTCCAAAAACAACTGCGCTGATTCATCCTAAGTGTTTTCTGATGACCAGTGGATTTGGGGAAATATACAGAGAAATGTTGGTACAGCTCAAACTGTCCAACCATCATGTCCAAAATCTTCCACAAGAATGCAAACCACAGCAGTCTGTAGCGGAGCCAAGTTTGGCTGCGAGGTGGGAAACGGGCTGAGACGAGTTCACATTGGTTCAATCCAGGAGATTAGTAATAGCAAACATCTTTCGGTGAGAACCATTGAATTTGTGTTGCCAACATATTGTTTGTATTTTATGTGTGTACTTGAATGTGTGTATGTGTGTTCAAATTTATATGTGCACTGTTGCAACTGGCGAGACCTACAGTCAGACAATAGTCTATAACATTAGATTTGCTATCTGTATTTAGCCCTCTAGTACATTTCTGCTGTGGTAAATGGAGTACTCCATCACCATGGTTGTCAGTTGTCGTATACACCGTTTAATGTTGTGTTTTTCCTAAACTGATATACGGGTCTAAGGAGAGAAGGTGTTGTATTCTGTACAGATTGTAAAGCCCCAGAGGCAAATTTGTGATTTGTGATATTGGTGTATCGTCGTTTTTTTAATAGTAAAAAATCTATTTAGAAAATATTTTTGCCTGCTATGTTACTTGTTCATTTCATTATTTGCTCTCTACACAGTAAGAATCTATCTGATGATTTATTACACTGAGAGCTGTATGCTACTGTTTTTCTTTGTGGCAGTTAAATAACATCACCCTATACTAGAAATGAAGCTCCCCCCTTCCCCCCTCCTTCTCTTATATTTTTCCATAAATTGTCAAGGAGACCTGGATGCAAACCAGCTTCAAGGCCTGGAAATGAGTGTATTTTTACTGGCTCTGACACTGTCCAGAAGATATTAGCCGTGTAGGAAATGTGCTGAATATTACTGGCCCCACTATCCAGGGCCAAGAAAGACAGTTGGTGTAAACCCCAGACTGCCGTGCGGCTGCTATCTCTCAAAATGTCAGAGCCTGCTCTGTTCTGCTGTGGCTCTGGGTTGGACCAGTCAGCCAGGCAGGCAAGCAGGCAGGCGAGCTGACTGGCTGACTGTCCAGCTCGCTGAGTCATAGTAGTAATTAAATGTGACTGGGGACGGAAGGGTCAACTCTGATACCCAGCCCAGTCCAAAGGAAGGGTTCAGAACTAGGCTCATTAGAGAGAGTCTGAGCACTTTGCCAGTGTCGCACACACACACACACACACACACACACACACACACACACACACACACACACACACACACACACACACACACACACACACACACACACACACACACCGCTGCTGCTTCCATTTGCACCTTCTTAAAAAGGCCTGGCTACTTTATTCGCTGTCCCAGTTTCCTATTCAAATGTTAAAACAATGGCTATTGTTTGAGCAATATCAACATAATGTGCGTAATGTGTGTGTGTGTGTGTGTGTGTGTGTGTGTGTGTGTGTGTGTGTGTTTGTGTTCGCATGCCTACATGTGCACCTCTCTTGCAAATCTGTCATTCCAGATGTGAAAAAAAAAACAACATTTGCCTGCCACAAACATTTGAAGGTTCCCAGACGAATGAATTCAGAGTCAAGATATTTATGATCCCATAAATGGGATTATTTTGAAGTAATCCATTTTCATGAAGAATAAAATGGAGCCAGGCGTTAATCACCAGACTTGCAAGCTCTTAGTGCTACATTCCTCACATGCTGTGCAAATGAGCCCTAAAATGTGCTTGACTGGTATTCCAACGGTTACATGTAGTTTCCTGATCTGCGGCGTCATGCGGGCGTGCAGCTAATGATCCGAAGGGGAGAACACAATGAAAGGCAATTTGTAGCATCTCATTATGCCCCTCATTCATTATTATAGGCCAGCTAATTTATGCTTTATGGCGATCTCTGCTCTGTTTTCAGGTGAGGGGACATTAAAGACATGGTCCTACAGTGATGCTGACAAGGCCTGTCTAACCACAACAGCTATGAAGTGATAGAGGGGAGGAGAAAAATAATATAATTCACATGAACAGCCACATTAAAATCATTCTGCTTGGTCTTGTAAGGTCATGGAAGAGAACATTATAACTCTTAAACTTGTCTCCTTGTAATCCCTGACAGAGGGAAAGAAATAACATTAAGTGCTTTTGGCTACGCGCACAGTGCTGAAATTCAAACATCTCACTTCCACGCCTCCTGCGGATCAGTCTATGAGCGCTCGAACACTCTGGAGACTGTGGCAGGTTCAAAGTTCAGCTTCCACTCATGCCAAAGAAAGTAAACACCAGGCCAAGGTGTGTGTGGTGAAATCCAAATCCCACACTCCAATTCTGGATCCGCGAACTTTACGAGATAGCTTTAATATGATGTGTATGATGAATGTGTAGGATATCTTGTAACATCAACAGTGATCATTTTGGTTTCTCTCTAAACACAATATATGATTTCTGCATTAATGGGAAGAGAGCTGCAGCATGATTACTCACTGACCCCAAGAGCATTTTAAAGGCTGATAGAAAGCGTGCGACTGCAACAGGAAACGAGAAAGAGCCAAAAAGAGACTTACAGAAAATGACTGCCTGTTTTTGTTGTTCTTTTTTGACTTGTTATGCAATATGGTTGTATCTCTCTGAGTTTATGTCCTCGCTATAAATGCTAAGTAATAGTGGCCAATTCTTGGCAGGCAGCTATCATAGACTGGCCAAGCCACCCAGCAGAAAGCAGCAGTTACTGTATGTGAATGTGTTGAAGGACCAGATAAACACACACACACACACACACACACACATAAACTCTGTTGTGAGATGCTCACATTCTGATTTAGCACTATAGCCTCACATTTTGTTCAAGCAATAAATACGGCGTCTCTTAATCCAAAGACATTTCCAAGGGATCAACACTGATTTCTTAAGGGGATCTGAATGTGTTTCCTACCACAATGAAATAAGTTTGAGACCAGGCTCAGTAACACAGTGGCTGATTTATGGTCTGAACATGGAGAAATGAGTGAATGAATAAAGTGCTTTTCCCCATTGTGTAATATCCGCCATCTCATGCCAGATCTTCAGACAGAATATGGCTCAGCAAGTGCCTTTTCTGCTACAGAAAGACCATGTTCTTGGCCTCAATCTGAGAAGCAGCTCTCTTCTGAATGTTCTCTGCATGCTTCAAAGATATGAGATTAGACAGCTGCATGTCACACTCATTGTCCTTCGTTAACAAGTGTAATTTGTGCCTCATTCTGTCTTCCAGCTCTTCCAAGATCTCAGACAATCATTCTGACCCCCACTGGGGTTGGAAGAATCATCACGCTGGCATCCATATTTGCACCATCTGTGATGGAGAGTGCTGTGTGGTTATGGATCAATCAAACACACACACACACACACACACACACACGCTAACATATACACAGAAACAATCAGCTCTTTTTTCTGTGTATCACACAGACCCACAAACTTACATAGATGACACTCACAGTCATAAACACACACACACACTCCTGCATCCCTGTGTTGCAGTCGTTACAATTCTCATTCTCATCTGATCCCAGACTCCCTTAACTAATTTGGGCTAAAAACCACAACAAATGAGATGATACCATTTTCTGATGCAGCCTAAGTGAGTGATTTGCTGTACCAGCTTTGACTGCTGATTGTGGAACAGGCAGTTGATGTATCATGATGACGGCGAGATTCGAGCATTGCACAGCTGCTCAACCGCCTTGCTTTAGCAGTAGTGTAGTTAACTCCTGGGTTGATACTGATGTATAGCTAATGTACCACCTCTCCTGTTGCACTGTTGCTTCACACCCAAAAGGATCTTTTTTTGGAAAATGCTTCTGCACTTTGGGACAAATCCATTAGTTCGCAGATGTCTGCAGTGTCTTCCACTGCATATACTGTGGGAAAACCAATGAATGTGTGTTATCAGTGGAAGCTGAGGGGACTCGGTGTTGATCCCCCTCCCTCTCAGTGCAGTTAGCATGAGTGAAATTGCCCGTTGGTAGTTACAGGGCTGCATTAGTGACCATATTTGATTTTAACTGTAGGTATTCCAATAAAACAAATGGAACGGATGACCATTGTTTGGACGGATGATCCCATTCACTGGCCATTGGTCATTCTGATGCTTTTCCAACAGACTTCACTGTCCACTTATTTGCAGAGTTTGCTTCCAAAATAGATTAAAAAAGTCATGAATAAAACAGCGAATACTGAGTGAAGCCATAATACAGAAGCAGATTTCGCTGTGTTACAGCTATCTCTATAGCTGGACTCTGGAGGACACGCTGGCACGGAGCTTAGTTAGTTTACAGCTGCCTAGATTTTGTTTGTGACCGTGTGTGTGTGTGTGTGTGTGTGTGTGTGTGTGTGTGTGTGTGTGTGTGTGCTTGTGTGTGAGTGTTTGCGTGCTTCCCAGCCTGTTGGATATCGGCTCTGCTCTCCTAGCAGGATGCTGACCATCACTGCCAACCTGTGCGGGTAAATCCCACCACATTTTTTTTGTGTGTGTGTGTGTGTGTGTGTGTGTACACCACACCACCATCACAACAGCAGCGAACACACCCCAGTAACTAACAATAGAACACCATCATGAGGCAACCTCAAACCCACATCTGAGCATAAGCCGTTCCCAGTAGAATCTGTGAACGCCGCTCAGAGAGTGTCTGTAATTCTGGCAAGCCTTGTTCTCCCTCTCTCTCTCTCCCCCTCTCTCCGAGCAATTAACTTCCTCCTTTTTGCATGATTTCCTTTTCCAAGTATGATGTCGTTTCTGCAGTAGTAATTTCTGCACCCCATGCTGAGCAGGCCTCTAGCAGCAGCACTGTTATAATGCTGCTCTGGGACGCAGTAACGTCTATTCTCTGCCTCCTCGTACAGCTGTCAGCGGAGCGCCGCGTCTCGGTAGATGTTTTTGAGATGTGCTCATGAAAGCTAAGACAGATATTAAAGAGGGAATTAAATAACCTCTTCTCTGCGGTTATTCCACTATGAATGACTTGTTTAGATTTGGCTGTCTGCATCGTCAGTTTCAATGTCACAGAGACAGACTGATAACAACCAACAATGCCTTTATTTTCGAGAACACACAAAACCACGCTTGCACGCCAATATGTGCGTGTACGTGTGTGTGTGTGTGTGTGTGTGTTCTGCATGTGGCTGTGGTGTGTATGTCTTGTCCATCTCTATCTGATAGACACCGCCCTTTGGGAAACAGTAACAAGTCAGCCACCTGAATATTCGTCCGGGGACGCCGTGCGCGTGGTGGGTGATAAAGCTGGGATACGGAGGGCACCACCAAAGACACGAAGATCGCAATCACAAAGAACAAGCAGCCGAGGTGTAGAGGGAAGGGCCTCTCGAGACAAGAGGCAGAGAAGAGCAGACCTGCGGTTTTTTTTTAATACAGGAGTGGCAGCAGACAAACTGTGAGCCGGAGCACATCAGTGAGCCAGGAGTGCCAGGGTTGTGACTCTGCTCTAAACACAGCAGTTTAGACGAGAGAGATGAGAGGGGATATGTGATTGTACAGCAGAGACAAGGCAGTCACCCAAGTGGGATTTTAAACATCACTTGGCGGTACAGGTCCAAGAAGTTCACACCCAGCAAAGACAAGCGAGAAAATGTTCCAGAAGCCTATCAACCTATTCTCCTGAAATTGTGTTGGTTTTTTTTGTCTGCATTTCCTCTCTTTTGGCCCAACAAAGGAAAACTACGTGATTCCACAGGCACTTTCTGTCTTTGATAACATTTCTCAGTGTATGAACGTATATTAACATTTTTCCTCCTGTCATTTATGTGGCAACATGATTCTTTCCTTTCTTTCATTTCAATCTTCGTTGAGATCATCTTAGACTTTGATTTTACACATGAGATGTCAGTGCATTTAACATTCTCAAGACAACGGAGTGGAAACAGTCTTCTACCGGGATCAGTGTGCGGCTTTAGGCTATAGCGCAGAACTCTCCACCAATCAGGCCTGAGAAAGTGCAGAGGGTCAGTAAACGGAGCTGCATGAGTAAATGAGAGAAAGGCGTTCATTCAGTGCCAGGAATAGACGAGTTCAAAGAGGGAAGACACAAGAGTGGAGACAGAGAGGCTATGATTCATAAAAAAAAAAGAGAAGCGGATGTTCTAACTCAAAGTGTCCGCACTTCTTTATTCACGTTTTAATTGCAAGCTATCGTCGTGTGAGTGTTTTTTTTTTTTTTTTTGCCCAAGAAAATATGATTTATGTTCCCCTTTATATGCTAGAATGAGCGTACATATTAGCATTCTGACCTTGCCCTCCTCTGTACTCGGAGGGAGCAATCACAGCTCAATTAAACCCCAGCCATGCAGATACAAATTGTCCCAAATAGCTGGCGACCAATGGAGGCTGTCACTTTAATAGGCAGCTTTTTTGAAGGTGTCATGTAAGTTCCTGCATACAAGCCAAGTGTCTTTAATGAAATATGCAAATTCTTATTATAAACCTGATGATGTTGCACTATAATTAACCTTAATATTTCAAAATGTTTAGAGGCTAACAAAGTACATTTGTAACATCCTCCTTTCTCCTCTTTTCCCCTGTGTGTGTGTGTGTGTGTGTGTGTGTGTGTGTGTGTGTCGTTAAGACCTTTAAGGATCATTGAATTGTTCTTGTCAGAGAGCTCTTGTAAATGCTGAGCCATTTTTCACGAGGTTGTCAATAAAGTTTCATGTATGACTGACTACACCGTGCACAAAAAACAAAGGCATTGAAAATAAAAATAAAAAGAAATTGAAATAAAATACATTAAGAGTCAGTTGGCATATGTGAATCCGGAGGAAATATTAAATTTTCACGGTCCATTATTATGAAATGTTTTTGATCGCCACGATTTCACAGTTGGTCAGGCCTGAATTTAACCCACAGGACGTTGGGCTCAAAACAAACGGCCCATTTCATGACCGAGCTTTACAAAACATATATAAAACACTTTCCTGTAAAGTTCTGATTAATATGTATAGCCTTTATTTTGAAATAAGCCACCGTGTGGCATATGGGAAAAGCTGTCTGTCGAGTACAACTGTCCAATGATTTAATTAGTAAGCTTTTCAAAATATCACGCTTTGGGCTGTTATGAGGAAAATAAATATATATTTTTTTATATATATCTCCTTCAAAAACTACTATTTTGAAAAAATTTGGACGCATTTTATTTGTTTTGGAATTGGAACAGATGAATCCCTTATGTTAACCCACTGTAATGTTACTTTTCCTTTTCCTAAGTCTCCCTCTCTCTTCCTCCCTCCCTCTCTGTGTATGTAGCTGCCCATCTGTTGGAAGGAAGTTCGTATGTGATCGTCTGTGTTTTGTGCGCATCCATATGCCTGCGGTTGTGACTTGTGTGTTTCTGAATGTTACTGAGACTTTGCCAGACATTTGAATAATAAAAAAAAACAAAAGAAAACACAGTGCTGATGTGGCAGCTCGGAGAGACGGGCTCACAGGAGGTAACCACAGCAGAGTTTGGAGTCTACGACATGAAAAGAGGTGCAAGCTCAAAAACTATGCCGGTGTTGAATATTATTCCAGCTACAGCAAATCCTCGCTCTCACCAGGGTTTTTGTTGTAAAGCCTGTTCCTGATACACTAAACCAAACCAAAACACATCCTCAGCTTTAATTACACCTATCTGTGTCTACAAAAGCCCCTGAAGTTTGGGGTTGCCAGAGGTTATGCGGTAATACGCTGTATTCACTAGTAACCAGACAGGAGCCAGTGGGCAAATCCAGACCTTTGCGTCCACTCCTGCAGCCAGTACTGCGTCATTCATCCATCCTAACCCATTTCCCTTTACACTCTTTATCTGACTCTCTCTCTCTCGCTCTCTGTGTTTTTTTTCCTCTCCAGCATTTGAGCATTTCAGCTGCCATTTAAGCCACAGAAATATGACGTCTGGTGCTCTAATGATTTGCAGACCGTAAGTGGAAATGCCCACCATGAATCATGAAAATGCATTTTCCCATTTCCATTATGGAGGAGACTACATGCTCACAGAGAGATTTACACCGTCATTGCTTTCTCATTCTCTGCCTCTTTCTCTTTCCCTCTCCCTTGCATCCTCCCGATGTGCTGTGTTGACCCATTCATTCATCCATCCATTCATTCATTCATTCACTTTCCTGTTCAACTCATTTATATTCCCCATATTTTTTTGTATTTCATGTTTGCCGGGAAAAGCCAACCCCGCTGTCATGTGCTTGTCATGGACAGAAACACCTTTGATGAATCCCCTTGAGTTTTTCTGATGTTTCAATCTGATTAGTTTACAAATCCATCAGAGAATCCTTATTTTTACTCCCTGAGGGACATGCAGTACATCCTACATTGAATTAATGTAAGATTACTGCGTGGGCTTAGAATTTGTACAGCTGCATGCTTGACTGTAGTTATGCAGGACTACAGCAATTATGGCATTGCTGTTTGAAACACAAGACTCCAATTCTTGCAGCGTAACACAAGGTTTCCATTTCAGAGTGTTTAGTTGTCCTGGTACAACTTGAGGGCATTTACATGCTAATCAGCATCAAAAGAATGATGGCTCTGCAACTGATTTTGTAAGTGCACAGCCCAGGTTCAAGCACTGTGTCCTTCTGTTGTGCGGAACATAGGGAAAACGCGACCTTTCCGTTTGTGTTGAGCTCCGGACTAGAAATCTGTTCACTGTAGAGATGTAATGTTGTTGACCTTATCCTTCCAGTGCTCCTTCCATCACGGCAAACACACAGACACACACACGCACGGAGCTCTCATAGTGAATAGTGCTAATTGTAATTTAAGATCAGTGGCTGGGTAAGGTTAGGAGCTGCCATCGATCTGACAGTACGAGCAGAATCATAATGTTGGAGGTTTATCCCACGGAGAAAACTGGCGCAGCTCCTAAGGATCGCCTGTGGCACATCTGACCAGGAGCCAAACAGTACACATCGCTCTCCAAATCCTGATGTCTCTTTATGTTATTAATCTCACATCCGTCTAATCACGCTCATTCCCGGGGAATTGCACATGTAAGAATTTTTAAACAAAATATTCGTTACAGTGCATTGCGTCATTCGCGTACTGCATGTGAACGTGTGCTCAGATTTTTCTAATATCCCCTCCCGCCCCCCTTTCTTTTCTTTTTTATTTCTTCCCCCCTTTCTTCTTTGGCTCTGTCACTCATTGGCTTTCCAGAGGCAACAAAAATATCATGCACATTCAGCCTGGATGTAAGTGGAGGTGCTTCTTGCACAGCCAAAGAGAGATCTGATTTTTCTCAAGTAGAAATATTGGAGATAGAACATCAAAATGATGAGTGGTTACCTAGCAACCAATGACCAATATGACTAGTAATCGAGATCATTCTGCGGCTCCTTCAAGGTTACAAACAAAAGGCGACGTTTATCATGCATGCAGTAGGAGGAGGAAACTCAATCTAGGATTCATGTCTTACTGAGACTGTGAAGCTGAATGTATCTCCTCAGCCCTCAGAGGAAGCCGTGTTCAGATGTTCAGAAAACGCACAGAAACTGAAGGATATAACAGAACATACTGAGATCTCTCCTGGAGGTTTCACGCGCTCATCTTCTCCACAGGATTCTAAGCTAAAAACATTCCAGCCGTGAGAAGCGAAAAAAGTGACGCCATCTTCTTACACAGTTCACTCACATGTAGCGGAGCGGTATTGAACATCTATTGAAATGTGTCCATAGCAACATCAAAAACTGCTGAGCACCAAAGGTAGCCATTGCACGCTGGGTAAGGTTCGTAATGGTATGACTATTTTTGGCAAAGTTCTCGTGCAAAAGTATTGTTTTATTAGTCCTAAAACTCAAAAGCTTTCATATCTGAACTAGTGCTCAAAATTTCCAGACTACACCTCGCACTATTCATTACCGTGGTGATTATGATCTTGTATTATTTCTAATGTGTTGCATTCACGGAGATAAGGATTCCTTCCCTCTCATCTATATGTTCACCTCTGCTCCAGGGAACTTGTGGTATAGGCAAGGTTTAATACATTACTGTAATTTCTCAAATGATGCATCTATAAGTTAATTAAATAACAATCACACATTTAAAATGTAATTAATGATAGAATTTCTGGAACAAATTTTAAAATAATGCACTGAGGAGCTTAGATTAGATTTATGATGAGACAGAAATATGAAAAATCATAATTTAATGCTCCCTAAAATATGATCTCACGACCATTTGACAAAAAGTAAAACTTTTTTTTTTTTTTATAACAGCACCACAACTACTACAATAAACTGTGACCAGAAAATAAATTCCCCTGCAGTAGATCATATTTATTGACATTGTCAGAGAGGAATTCATTTGAATCTGAATTATTTTCAGAGACTGTGCTGAAGTGTTTCTAATTTTGTGTCAGTTCATTTACATGCCTGGGGGAGCAAAATATTACGAATGCTTAATAATAATAACAACACAATCAAACATAATGCCAGAATAAACAGCACAATTTAATTTTGGAAATAAACCCATACTATTACTCATCTCAGCTTTCAGTTGTGAAATATTAGCTGCCCTCTTGCCCTTGACCAAAGAAAAAAAAAGCTGTAAGTTCAAAATAAATGCATTACACTTGCTGAAAACATAACAAATACTGAAATGCTATACTTTGTTAGGTGAACTACAGTATGTTTCATCGCCTACTTGCTCGACTCCCTAAGTACCTGAAGGAAACTTCTCTACCTACTGAACTTTGAATCGAACATTCCTTGTTCCTCTTGGGTCAGCGTGAACCTTCGACTAGTTGGCCTCCTTCGTCTTTGCCAGGAAATGACTATAGTTTAAGTGGAAGTGCTTAACAGCTGGTAGCTGCGATCCATAAACAGAAGATGGAGGCCCTGATTGGAGCAGCACACTGTGCAACGTCAAGCTAAAGTTTCAGCCCTCTGCCTCAGAGTGTAAATCACACAGCGCAGGGAAACAGAAGCCAGATGGTTATTCACCTCCCAGCTTTGTGGGCGGGTGTGCCGGTGAGTGTGAGTGTGTGTCTGTGTGTGTGTGTGTGTGTGTGTATGCTGTAAGTTTATGTGTATTTGTTCAGGTTTGAATGTACTTGGCATTGTGTGTCAACATGTATGTGTATTTATCTATGCCCAGATCTTTTTATACCCATAAGTATTTGTAAATCCAGAAATATAATGACAGGAAAAAAGCATAAGCGTATTAACCATTTAAAGCTATGTCACATGGCACAAATACAAGCAACATTGAGTGACACTGGGCAATTTAATCCCAAAATACAGTATGAAGGTATGAATGGTACTAGGGATAAATTTTTCTGCCACCGATACCGATACCGATCATCTATGAGTGAGATCGACCAATCCACGGCAGGTACTGATCATCTTTGGCATGCATTGCAGACAGGGTATGTTATATCAGTCTCATACAGTCTGTGAAAGTTCCACACGGCCGACGTTGTTTCATTTTGGTGGCCTGCCGCACGCCGGCGCATTGAACGAGGTGTGAGGCGGGATCACACTAAACAACACACATTGCTTCTCTAAGCCGGAGACACCTGAGTATTAACCACAGGTGATCGGTGACTAGAAGCATAAATTCCGATCTACTGATCAATCAGGGCCCCTAAATGGTACAGTCCTTGATAGTGTTTACGACATGTTGATGGCAGGGCAGCTTCACACATTATCACGACTTATTAGTCATGGAGTACGGTCTCTTTGTTCTGGGGCTTGTGTTAGGTTAAGATTTCTCCTCACAAGTAGGTACAGGTGTCTGGCTGTGTGTGTGTGTGTGTGTGTGTGTGTGTGTACATCTTTGCTCACTCAGAATTCAAGGACCTCACACGGGATGAACTGTTTCCCCCTGATGTTAAGGGTCTACTGCTGGCGGAAACAGTTTCAATATTAGCTGTCAGAGGTGAAATACAAAATGTCATAATGTGCATCACTTACACTGGTTGTTTGACTCATATATTCGTGTATTATATTATAAAATCATAGTAAGAAAAACACAACTATATGGAAACACTCAATCTAATACTTTCTACTGATTTCAGTTCATCGCATCAACATACGACTCACACTTAATGTAACGTTTTTACATCATCATTACAGGGAACACATTTCTGTAATCCCTGAAGACTGTAAAGTAGATGCAGTATTTTGTACTTAATTTTTAAGTATATACACGACATCATTGTACATTTATACTGTAAAAATCCTTTCGACTTTACAAACTATTTCACACACAAACCATGCAGCCAAACTAGTAGCAGAACTATGAGCATTGTTAAGCAGACAAATGCCTTCAACACAGCCTACATTTACACAGGCACTAACTCATCATGAACCAAGATATTACTCCAATTGATATCTTTGATTTGACAAATGCACTCCTCTCCCTGCTCTAACAGGACCTTTATTGAACTGTAATTGGTTGAGACAGCCGCTGTATCGGCCGTTCAGCAGAGGGCCCATCCTGTCTGGTATTATGGGGTGTGAAAGGAAGAGATGAATATTGAAGGGGAGAGGCAAAGATAATGCCGGTGATAGAGGTTGGCTAAAAGCTCACAGGACAACCCAATGGAGGGGAAACAGACAACTGACAAGACTCCATCTGAGCACATAGAGGGGTATAGACCCAGAGGTGAGATCGATCAGCATTAGACAAAAAAACGATCAATGGAAAGACTGTTAAGTGGCTGGGGAAGCGAACTTCCTATAGAGGCCCACTATCTGATATTCCGCTGGTTAAATCACATAATTTTAAATTACCTGAAATGAATTAATGCAAGGAACTTCTATTGATGTTTGGAAAAAAAAAAAAAAAAAGAAATGAATATATATAATCTAATTAAAACTGTGTGTATTAAGTATGTGTGTATACATGAGAGACGGATGGCGAGAGGAGTAAGGAGGTATAAAGAAGGGAAGCTTATATTAGTACAGTATCAATCCTCATAATTGGGTATGTGTTAAATGAGCTCGCACGTGTCTGCTCTGTTTACTCTCTCCACTCCTTGCCAGAGATGCGTCCTAAAAGGTTTCTCTGTGCCAGTTGTGATGTGGTGGTGTGGAGGTGCTGTGTTTGTTCTCTCCTAAACCAGTGAGAAATCTATCTGTAAAACTCCAGTCCACTTCTACCACAGCTCCGGCTACAAATTATATACTATAGCATATGTATATATATATATATATATATATATATATATATATATATATATAATTTTTTTTACACATTTTCCAACAAAAGCTTTGACGCTTTGTCTGAAAGCCTCGGGCTGGCGTGAATTTACCCATGGGCGATCTCTTCGCTCTGCCACTCATATCTGTCTCTCTTTCTTTCCCTTTGACTATAGCTACCCCCCAAAACCCCCAACCCATCCCCACTGCCCCCCACCCCCACCTCCCCACCTCCTCTCTCTCATTCCCCTCCAGCTATTCTATCCCTCTCAGTGGAGACCGTCGAGCCAATCTGCTTCGGTGACACTTTTACAGGATGTCCAGCTTGAACTATGACCCACGATCCCCGCTCGCCCAAAACTGTCACATGATTTAAAGTGGCAAATAAATTTGCAGCAAATTACCTGTCAAACACCTGCTGGTGAAGATGTTGAGAGTCTCATCTTACCAAGGAACAGCTGGTAAAGGAGACGAGAAGGGGGCATTTCCATTTGACCAGAAATCACTACTTAACGACCCCCTGCCTCTCTTCGCCACCCGCAGAATCTGTCAGTATCATAACATATCATCTCTGGTTGGATGTGACGCAAATTGCAAGTGACACGTGGGCTGTCAAAAGCACTGTTCTCCGTGGGACAAATAGTGTTCAGCTGAATTAATCAGTGTTGACAAGAGGAGAACTCCCTTGGCTGTTTCCAGTCACGATGCATTGTTTGCCTCACCTCCTAATTGCTCTTGCTTGTGTAATTAACTAATTGCAGCCCATTTTGATTTTAGAAATGATTGTCTAATTTAGTGCAATGAGAGTGGCGTTGTTGGCATCTATGGCAGAAGTTCAAGGAGATTGTGCGGTGCGTTGGGACCTATTATCCGAAATAAGTAAGGGTGACAAAAATTATTTAGACGTAACTGTTATATAATCCTTTTAGGACACTATCAGCAGCCATTAACATTGATGAGATCTGTTGCTTGGAGCAATTCAGAGGAAAACTTGATGATTTCTGAATATAAAGAAAGCTCGGCACTGTATGACAGCTTGTAATCACTGCTTGTGTTCTTTCTAATTAAAGAAGCATTGAGGTCTTTGACTACTTAGCTTCCATATCCAAATGTAACACCGCCTCCCCTCTTTGTTTTTTATGATATGAGTAAAGACAACCCACCAGCCACTGTACATTGAGATTCTACTACATCTCTTTATTCAGTTCTGCCTGGGTGGCTCTGGAGAAGCTTGCTGACTTTACATTGTTTGCAACAGATTCCACCTGTTTGGAGAAAACACATTAAAGCTCAAAATGAAAGGTAATATCCAGTGACCTTTTCGATGGGACCCATCTGCATTATTCAAGCTGAGCACAGGCCAGATTTGATGCAGAATCGGCTAAACGATGCACCCGAGTCATGTTTTATTCATCCAGCTGCTTCATGAGCTGCAACCAGCCAATGACATATGTTGGGAGGTTTATATAGAAACAGTGAGATCAAACTACAGTTTAAAATGAAATAATAATAGTAGGAATTTTAAATAAACTGTCAGCACTGAATTATTTAACAGTTTTTAGAACACTTGTACCTAAAATTGTCCATTTTGACAAAGGTCAGTGTTGAAAAATGTTCTATGCGAGTACTGAAGCGACAAGGAAATATTAAAAAGGTTATATATATATATATATATATATATATATATATATATATATATATATACATATATATATATGTACAGTATATGCTGGTGTTCCATCATGTGAAGCCACTATCTGCTGTAGGAGAAGCCCCTGACCAACCTGTCTGACTTTCTTTGTTACTTCCCTTTCTGAGTACAATATACAGTACTACATCCTGCACTACAGTGTTGTCCTAGTGATGCATCAGAGTGTGGTAACACTGGTTGTTCCCTGGCTTTGTACAGACAGTACAGTAAGTAAAGGAGCTGTAGAAAGTCATTGCATTAACTTTCAAGGCTTCATTTACTTCTACTTGCTGCAGGAAAGCTATAAGTTAACCAATTTCTTAATCCCTGAAAAAAGGCCTGTTTTCTATGAAATAGAAACACTTTACATCAGAATTGGGGAGAAGAGGTGGTTATTTGTTAGAGTTTATAAATTATATTTAGTTTAATTGAAAAAAAATGTAATGTTTCAAATAATAGCAATTCTTCGAGTACTTAACTACTAACTCGGCTAAATATATATGTACATTCTTTAAAAGTGAACAAATGCATTGCACTCACACCTGGAAGTGGTAAAATAAAACGTGACAAAAAAAAAAAAAAAAAGCAGGAAACTCTGAATCTAAACACAGTCTTTCTACAAAAACTGCTACAAGTACGTTTCAGACTACACAGTTCAGCTCCGGTCCAAATTGGGGCTCTCTGGTCATTGTAGTGGATACATATATAAAATGTATACAGTACAATACCTGCTTTTCAATCACATGGAATTTGCCGATAAAATACAAACACAAAAACCACAAGTATTCATATGTAATTTTCTGAATCGCAAAAATCCATAAGAATTGCAGTTCCATCATCTACCTCTTCACTGCCAACCACTGCTATCAACCATCATTTCATGATACCTGTATATAAAGCCACAGAATCCAACAGCTCAAAACTTGTCATACTGTTGATCCAAAAAAAAAAAAAAAAAAAATCTTTTTTTTTTTTCCTCCCACAAATGCTAATCTGATCAGTGAGTGGTTGTGCCAACATCAGCCTGACAGAGGTGAGTGTGTTGAGGCAGCAGGTGTTTGCATCTGTTGTCTAACCTGAGCCATCCACAGAGTTCGCCATATGTACTGCTGACCTCTGATCTCATCTCTCATCACTCCCTGCAGCAACACTCACTACACTGAGCGTCGAGTCCAAGTCTGCTTGTGTTCATGTGCAGGAATCTCATAAAAGCCAAGTTCAAAAGAAAAAGTCAAATTCTTTATGAATTAGTTCTGTGCCTTGATCACAATAGACTCACACTTGTCAGAATCTCTCTTTTTTTTTTGCCCAAAGACAAGAAACAGAACATTGTTATATGATGGCAAAATTACATCATTGTTTCTGTGACTTACATAACAGATCTATGTCATTTTCATTATCCAAATACTGAGGGTTAACAAAAACAAAGCTGCGAGTATGTGGACTCTAAACTCAGACAGTTCAAAAGAGAAAAGGTGTCAGCGTATGAAGACGTCTTTGAAGTCACAATAACCATACATGTTGTATCACAGTCATTGGTGCCAGTTGTACAGTACTACATGTACTCATTCACTAATTTACGTGCAGGCAAGTTTAATACAGTTTCGTAGAATTAAGGCTGGCTATGAAAATAGATTATAGCCTTTATTTGGCCTTTTTCTGATGGAAACACAAAGATACTAGTAACTTGTCCAGAGTTTGCATTATTATATAAAGCACTCTGTCACATAGAGACAAGCTGTTATCTCCATCAGCGAATCAGTCAGAGGAACTGATATGCATTCTACTGTGAATAGCTGCTTATTGTTCTACGATCAAACTCCCTCCGGGGGCCCACGTGCTCTCTGTCTGCTCCATGTCATCCCCGACCGTCTGCAGAACATCTAATGATTTTCATCTCAGTTGCCTGGTTCTGTGCGTCTTTATCCTAGTCTCCAAGGGGCCCAGCAATGTAACCTTACCCCATATCCCTCCTGTCATTCACTGCCTATGACCCATCCATCATCCGCTGTATAATTACTCTGTACAGCTACCTCTCCCGCTTGTCGCTGTAAACTTTCACAGGCTGCGTTCGGGAAAAAAAAATAAGGGGCGAGCCCCGCAAACGTCTGTTCTCAGACTATCTGCAGAAGTGATTAGAGCCGGAGACACGCAGGCCAACCTCATCAGTGACAGAATTAAGACCTCTGAGACAGTTTTGAGGTGTATCAGCTCCGAGCAGCATGGGGGTAGTTGTGCGGAGATTTTTACCATGTGTTTCCTCTGGCTTCGCAGCTATGTTGTTGCTGTATAATCCTGTTGTTTTTGTGTAGGTTATTCACGCCACTATATCACATGAACATAATTTTCTGTGGGACAGGAAGAAAAAAAAAAAAAAGGTGAGAAATTAATAGAAAGGTAGAGAGAGACAGAGAGAAGGAGGGAGGTGGTGAGAGAGGGAGGAAAAAGACAGTTTTGGCTGAGCGGTTTTCTCACATGAAGACCGGCATGCTGTGACCATATGCTAGTCCAGGTGGACTTGGTATCCAGGCAACTGTATCAAAGCAGCGGGGGCATTTGCGATTGAATCCAGAGGACTTTTCAAACAGAGGAGTCAGAGAGAACAATGCAGCTATCATCTGTCGGCAGGTAAGATCACCTGGCCTTGCTGAGCCGGACTCTCCTTCTGGCAACTCCACAGGGAGTTCCATTCAGACTCTATCCCGCCTCGGAAAGACACTCGCGCAAGGTGTCTGGAAGGAAACACTGGCATGCTTGTTTCATTTTGATCTTCAGCAACGAGAGAGTGTCAGCACATTCAAAGTGCTGGCCAGGTGCTTAATTCAAATGAGGAGAAATTAAAACGGAAAGAAAGACACATGCACACTGGGCGCTCTCTTGGCTGTTCCATCACTGTTTTTTACATTAACTGCATTTTGTCTGGTTGCAAAGTTAATATCCGTGCCTGAAAGAGACTAATTTAAATTACATTGCCAATTAAACCGCCACAGAAGCATCAGTCTAGTCCACAAGGATCCTTTTTTTTTTTTTTTTTTGCATAAATTTGACACTGAACATCACAAACAGTCTCTCGCAACTTTGCTCTCCAATTACTGCATTTAAATTGCTCCGCGGAACTTTAAAAACAAGAAAAATGCAAAGGCAAATACACATTGTACCAATGCATTAAGCATGCTTGGATGTTTTTTCTCCCAATGCGTGTCCTGTACATGTTCGGGTCAAGTATGAGTCATCTCACAGAGGGCTCCTGTATGCAGCAGGGGTGGTGCCAACAGGGATATGAGCCCAAGGTCAGAAAGACACATGGAAACCTTCCTGTGAGTAACCATAGTCCTGCCTCCAAACACCTGCCATCATTACTCTCCATGCAGCATAATGTATCACGGTAGATGTTCTCACATTAGACCGCCTGCAATCATAAGGAGTCACAAAATAATTGTCTGTCATAAATTATCATGAGTAATTTACCATTATATTAAAATCCTTTTAAGCAACTCTCTGGAAAGAAGTGGCACGTACGAGATAAGAATTAGGACACTTTAGGTAATGAAGTGGGATTCCAAGAGAAGACTTCAAACTAGCTAATTGTCACTGAAAACACATACGGTTTTTTCTTTTTTTTTCTCTCAGGGAAAATACACATCTGTCAGTTGTTAATTAAGTAACACATTAAGATGGAAATTTGTATAATTACTATGGAAGTTGCAGTGTATGACACACGCTCAACTTGCGTCACTTTATCACTGATAAATTCAAGGCTGTAGTTCTGTCAGTTTAGTGATGTAAAGTTGTTGTTTAGTTGTCCGTTACTACACATTCAGCAAATGTATATTATAATTTAAAAAAGGCTCCTGCATCAAGTCTTTACTTTCCAAAACATTTGAGTTCCCTGTTGAATTTAGCAAAAAAATAAAAAATAAAAGTTCATATCTTTTCTTTTCTTCAGCTGCTGCAGTGAACCAGGCAACAGGGCTCTTGCCATAAAACGCTTGTAGAGTTTAATTCTAATGCTTCTTGGGTATTATGAAATGAAGTGGACAAACTCCTTTACTCAAATACATTGTGTTATCAGTTAATGCAAAATATTAATAAATGTTTATCTACTCCACTAAAAACAGCCTACCCCACTATAGGAGAGCATTGTTTTCCCAGCTGTTGTGCAGTGACCTTCCCCGCAAAAGGAATTTCATTATTAAATGGGTTTGCGCTCTGCTTATTTATTAAACCGGACAAAATGGCATAGTCATACTGAGATAGAATTGGCTCTCCAAAAGGAAAGCTGCTGGTTAGCAGAAGATGGAAGAAATAAATGGGCCTAATTGTGCTGATGAGGGAAACAAAAATACCCAACAAGCACCATTTTAGAGTCAAATTGCTACTTTGTCAGCCAGTTGTTGCAGAGAACACATTTTCCAAAAAGACACAGAAGACAATTTGGCTTACAGTAAGGACTATGCTAAATGCTAAACATACCTGACTCGACGAGAATCCTGTATACCATGTGTATTCAGCAAAACACTATCAGCAACCCCCATTAAATTCTTCATATAATAATCATATTAGTATGGCTCATTTTGTTTAACTCAATCCATCTGACTCTGCGGCAAGCAGCTCGCTTGTTAATGTTGTGTCTAAACTAGAGAATGAAGGATCGACATTGAAAATTTTGGAGCATTTTGGGGCTTCCTGGAATGCAGCCCAGACAGCAGCAATGCCAAGTTTTGAGCATTATAGCTCTCAGACAGGGAGAGCAAAACCTGAAACCCCTGCCGTGGGGGCTCTATACATTCGTAAAATGGCAACCGCAGAGATTTAGTAAGTATGCTGGAAAAACATCAAATGATAATTAAAGAGGATACTTGATCTGTAGGTTTGCTTGTTAACTGCTTACCCTGATCAAACAGTACACGGTTTATAACACAAAGAAGTGTCTTAAAAGCAGCTTTTATAATTTTTGTCTGTTTAGATCTTGTAGATGATCTCATTAAATATGCAGACACACACACACACACACGTATATTTCTGCACTATGCAGACTATAATTGTTAAGACAGCATTCCAGAGGTTCAAGACGTTTGTTTTGAATTATCACGATTTCAATACAAGCACCTGCAGCCAAATGCAAATACCCCGAAGAATGCAAAAAGGAACAGACATCAAAACCAGTTGCTGTTTCATGGTTTCCATCTTTCGCTTTAAATGTAAAATAAACACTAAATCAGTACAAAATCTGCAGACTAGTGATGGTGAATGTTCCTTGTCGTTCTCCCAAAACAGTGAGGCCAAAGTCCCAAGTTGCAATCTGTCTCTAATCTTCCACAGTCAGGGGCTAGCTAATAGGGGGGAAAGGAAGTCAGTGTAGGCAGCTGTGTCAGTCGCCCGGCCTAACACACTAACGCCCTGAATCCGCTGGTCTTTTTCATGGAATTTATTTCAGATGAAATGGAGAAAGATCAAAATGTGGATGGTGCATAGTGCCGAGCTTGGGTATAATGAGTTACAGGTGGGGTTTGGATTCCCCTGCGCCGCGGCCCACAGCTCCAGATGAGCCTGAGTGCTTTCACAGGCAGCTAGCTCGAGCCCCTTTCTGATTTCAGAATACTTTTCCATTTCAATTGAGCTGCTGCTGCTGCTGTTGACATTGCCACTAAACATCTCAAGATGCAAAAATATCTCTGCGCATGTTGGATAGTGGGACTCAGCCCTGCAACAATGGAGGGTCTGTTGAAGGTGCAGAGAACGTAAATAAAGTCATGCGTTTTTTATTTTATCTTTGCTCATTACCCTCAGGTCACATTGTTGTGAATGAATACAAATCAGTCACAGGTATGAGATAAAGAGAGCGGGCTAACTGAAGAGTGTGGACATGTGTGTCATGTTGGATGTGGTTAGTCGTTAATCTGTCATATATGAGCGAGGTCGTCACCTTTAGCTTCAAAAGGTCTTAAAGGTGAACACTTCAATGGCCCTGCAGGGTCACTATATTCCTGAGAGAGGGAGGCCGAGAAACACGAGAAACGAGTGGAGGAGGAGAAGAAGAGCACAGCAGACAGACATAACGAGAGCATGCAAGGAGGCACTGACCACAGGCTATGGACGCTTGAACCTTGTGGTAAACTTGGGAAATGAGGTTGCCATCCCTCTCAATTTTCCCTTCAACGAAAAACCACAGCTCATATGGTAGAGATTGATCCCAGATCAAAGAGAATAGCCAATTAGACACAGTCACCCATTTCATTTGTAATCTCCCTCGGATCACAGAAAAATGTTGTACAGGAAACACTTGGGTGACATTTGCAGGTGCAAATTTTAAATGTTGCACACTTTTTTGTCTTTAAAAGATAAAGGTATGGCTCTAGCTGAGATTTCACTACAGCCACACGCCTCATTTTAATGGATGTTATTACCATATAGGCCTTAAAGTGCATTTTTAAAAGAGTCTAGACATCGGAGGGTGTAATTTTAAAGTCATTTAAAGTAATTTAGACCAAAATAAGTCTATCCTTTCACTCTGGCTTGTCCCATAGGACACCCAAGAACTTTGAACTCCTGTAGACCCCGGTGTGTGTGTATTAGTGTGTGTGTTAGTTCATGACAGGGAAACTCTATATGGGTGTGTTTCAGTACACCGATACACTTAGAGGGTAGCCAGGTTCAGTTCACAGTGTGCTAAGGTAAAGAAGAAGTCACCATTAAGAAGATAATAGACAAGGCACATTATCAATCCGGGGCACCCAGAAGTCACAACCAAGACACACACACACACGCACACACACACACACACACACACACACACACACACACACACACACCTATACATGAATCAACAGTATCAAAAACATAATCAGATATGTTTAAAAAGAAATAAATTATGGAACGAAAAATGTTTCTCCTCTTAAAATTGTAAACACACACAAACTAAAGGAAAGAAGAACAAGAAAAAAGAGTAAACTACAGTGACACCTATTCTGTTCTGTTAAAGTGTTTGGTTATATGTTGTTTTATCCATAAAAAGGTTTCTCAATTGAATATTTACAATATCTCGATATATACTGATGTCACCAAAAATACATATATCGTGATAGAGGATTTTATTCGTATCACTCATACCTACATCAGTAAATTATATATAATAAATAAGACAAACAATACAATAACTTAGTGTATATAAGAAAATGTAAAGGCAAGATATAAAAACAAAAATGTAACTGAAAACAGAAAATACAAAAAATAAAAATTATATCTAGGCCCAACAAGTTTTTACTTCATTTGACATTTTTTCATTACCGGTCTGGCATCCTTACAGCAAGTCAATCAAGCAAGAACGGACTAGCAGTTACATAAACAATGCTCAATCATACAAGTTTGTACTTTAGCGTTAGAAAAGTTTGCCCCTTTAGTCGTGGAACTGTATTTCGCTGTGTCTCTTTCTACACTGGAAAGTTTTCTGCAGTCGTCACCACTCTTGTGTCTGGCAAACAGACCAATAAACATGAAGATTATGGGGTTGTCCCTTTAGAACATTCCATGTCACCACAAGCATAAAGCATACTTAGGATATCAAAAACTGAAATTAGAGGCGTCTTTCCTGGAGCTCTGAAGAAACTAATACAGATACAGTATGCAAACCACATGACGTATGTATTCATTTAGGGTTAGACGCTGGATGAAATTACCATGCGAACACAGGGCTGGATCTTATTATTGCCGGAACTGAAGACTTAGAACTGCGATTCATTATATGGGACTTATATGAGCTGAAAAATTCAAAACAGCTCCACACATCTTTTAATAGCCGCGGAGTATTCACATTTATTTTTGACAGCCATGTAAGTGCGATCAACTCAACACATGTTCGTTGATTTTCTTTGATTTTGACCAAGAGTACATGTAAGAAGAATTTAAAAAGTGTTCGCTGCTGTTGGACGCTGCAGCTTTTAGGGCGACCCACTTGGTAAGCAACTGGATTGTGTCGTTCTCTTAAGAAGATTTTGATATACTGCACTGCTACTGATGATATCCCCACAGAGGACAATGCTGTGCTGACATGCTCACTGGGCCAGAAACAAACTGACAGACTATGCCAAGTATTCAGTTTCTAACATCAGAGCCCATATCTCACAATACAAGTTTTTTCCCCCCATCCTTGTTTCGCCACTACACCCTTTACTCGTCCTCTGTGTTTTTTTTTCCCTCTCTTGTCTTGAGGAAAAGGGCTCTTGTAACCCAACAGAGAGACACTGATCCCTGAGCACAGCATCTGCTGACAAGCCAGCCTCCCATTCAGCCTTGGCTGGAAGCATGGGCCGCCGAGAAACCCGATCCAGCTTGGCAGGGTCTCAACAATCGCTTCCTGCCCCATCCGGGCCCACACAGCTAAGTACTCTTAATTAAAGAGGTTAACTTGTCTAAGATGTGACCGAAGAAAAAAGAAAAACATTGAACAATCACATCACTGTTTCCTCTTTTCCAACAAAAGAGGTTTCCTCTCTGACATGCTATGATGTGAGCTCTGATACTTAAACAATTACATTAAAGGAGACGCGGGTAAAGGATCCACTTTAAATGTCTCTTAATAAGAGCCGACCACCCCACTTGGTCCAGATGGATGAGGGAGAAGACGCGAGGAGATGAGAGGAGAGGGGAATTCATGATGTGCACTCGGACAGCTTCTCGCTCTCCTTGGTGCTCTGGGAGCCCAGAGAAACTGTAACTGGAGAGGAGCAATTTTATTATTCTTTTTGGCTGGTTGTCAGCATACATATTAATGAAGAGTTAGGTCATTGCCAGAGACATCTGTATTGGCCTGTGGGGCTGCCTGCTAAACGCCAGAAAAATTAGAAATGTAAATTTATACCCAGAGATACAATATGAGAGATTCTTCTCTGTTGTTTTAGGCTTCAGAGCTGTGTGAGCTTCCATTCTCTGGAGGCAGCCCTGCGGAACAGCCTATTCATTGCAGATCGACCAGATTGCAAATGACAGACTGTGTACAACAGGCCTGTTGTGTCTCCGCAGCAAAACATGCAAAGCTCATTTGATTTAGCAGCTATGCCTTTCCTACTATCCACATTGCTGTCAATGTACACAATGCACACCGAAGAAGGAAGAAAAAAAATCGGTGTCGTTGGAGTTTTAGTAGACAGCTTATACTGACATAAAGACAAGACATAAAGAAAACAATAGAAACAAACAAGAAATTCCTGCATGTAAATGTCTTATGCTAATAGATGGAAAGGCAATTTAAACCATGTTGTGTAATACTAGCCTTTTGTAAACTGTAAATGAAAATTTATAGCATGGCTATGGTGTTGTTATATAGCAAACCCGATCAGCTTGGCAGGATATATATATATATATATATATAAAAACACTTCTGCAATATTCTATTTCTGTGTTCATACACTACTTTTCCACTTAAGTATCCTAGTGCTCATTTTTGTCCCAAAAACAAATCTCCCCACAGAGATGATTAAAGCTTTATCTTTTTCTTATTTTATCTTGAAAGCTTCTCCATTATTGTATCAGATATCATTTGGGAACCTTCTAATCCCTTGAAGTCATGCTTGTGTATTTAAGCAATGGCGTATCACAACACAAGTACACACGATGTGATAAAGACAAACCTCCCTCCAAGTGTCTGTTGAGAGCTTTCCTGTAAAGCCCAAGCAGCTCCTCATCAATAAAAATGATGCCGTTTCTCACTTGTGTTAGGGTATTGATCAGCACAAGCAGTGTATCCATTTTAATGGAGCCTCTATGGATTCAGACCTACACTACAACAGGTCCAGAAGTCAAGTCCAATGTATCAGATTTACCTGACAAATTTTCATTAGCTCAGTCAAAACACATCTGGCTGTAGAGCGAGTCCTGAGGGGGCAAGGGGCACTCGGCTTTGTTATCATTAGCTGTCAGGACATAACCCATCTTTGGCTTCCCGCTTACAGGCAGGAGCCAAAACTTCCAGAGCAAAAACAGCTGTGAATAATTCCCATTTCCATGCTGGGATTTACATTCATCCAACAGACAAAAAAAAAAAAAAAAAAAAAAAAAAAAATATGCTGATGTAATTCAAATTAAGGTCCACAGGAGGCTCCGTAGCTTGAGAGAACATCTCTGAAAAGACCTTGAACTTCCTGGTGTGACGCCAGGGTAGTGTGCCATGCTGTTCTGCTGCTGCTGTTGTTGTTGTTGGTCGCCATTCCTCCTTCCTTCCCATTTCTACCCTGTTGGGATCAATGTCCAGAAGAGATGGTAATCACCGCGACAACATGCAGCAGCACAGCTCATTAGTGTACATGCATAGCTCACCCCACGATTCCTGTCTGCATTTTAACAGAAGCACATCAGTCTTTGCCATCATGTGATAAAGCACTATCATTGATCCAGCGCTTGCCCTGTAGGGTGAGGGAGGCCAGACAGTAGCTGGAGGCGAAGGTCCCCGGCTGCACCCAATACTGGTCACCCCAACCCTCCACCCCCCCACCCCACACCCCCCTTTTCCTCTGCCTCCCATCCGCCATTCAGCAACAGCCTCGTTTTCTCTCGAGTCCTCAAGTGCAGTCACATAATAAGCTATGATTGCTGCTCAATCTTTGTCTTTTTCAGAGACAGCCCATTTGAGATGCCTGGACCCCGAATTGAGTCTGCATGTAAAAACTCATTACTGGTGGGTGATGGATGAAGCCTTTTTTCATAGTGTGCAGCTGTAATAAACAATCAATGAGGAAGCATGTGCAGCACAAATCATCCTGTATGCTGCCTTGCTGGCATCAATATTCGGTATGAGGGGTCTTGTTTTCCACTCTCAGGGTCAATACTAATAGACCAGTGCACTGATTGGAGATCCTTAGTGCACAATCCATACCGAAGAGGTGCGCTAGTGTTTGCACAAGACTGGTGCATGCCCTTGAGGCTTGCATTGTTATGTTGTTCGAGAGTCTAGTAGTTTAATATTTTTGAATTACAGGTTTCTGTCAAGGATCTGAGTTGTTGTCCATTCAAATGCAGACTGTTGATTAAAGAAATTAAACACTTTCTTGGTGACTATAAAGCAAACACATTAAGATTAAGTATTTCTAATTGCCTAACCGACTGCGTAAGCATGGTCTCTATCAGGGGTGTGCCGGGGGAATTACTCAAGACAGCGTGGGCCTTATGGTTATATTAGGAAGTGATTTTGAGAGCAGAAGGTTTAAATCCCCTGATAGCTACAGTAGTCAAATCTGCTGGGTCAAAGTTAATGAGGAGGGGTCCACGCTGTGTAGCTTACATGCTCAAACCTGCTGGGAGGTGTGCTCCACTGCACTAGACGTCCCGGTGAACATTAGGCAGCATTCAAGTAACTTTGCATTAGCATTAGCATTCTGAATGAAGGATAATGCAGAATAGATTTTATTCTAGGTCTCCCTTGCCCTTCAAAGAGCCACCGTCTTGAACAAGGCAGTGAGTTAAGGGCAATGCTTCAAAGGTCACAACACAAAACAGCCAGCAGATACCACCTGTGATCAGATAGCTGGTAATAAAACTGCTAATTAGAATATTAATGGACTGCAGCAACTGTTAATTTAATAACTGATGGATATTATCAAAATGTAATGGAATATCCTGTTTCTAAATTGTTCAAATATGTCATAAAACTTGTTAATGAAATAAGTTAATGTGACGACATTAAAAGTTATTAGGGGTAATTAATTTAAGTCTTTGCTTGTAACTGGAAAGACCAATAAGTTACGCAGATGGTTTTGCTATATGAGGTAAGTGTGTAAAAAAAAAAAAAAAAAAAAAAGGAAGGGCACAGGGAACACCGCACTGGAACATTTTTACATATCTTGACTCTATATATTCTGAGGCAAGCAGTGGAACTGGATTTTACAGATTCCAATTGACTTAACAGACAATGTTGTATTTTGCCAGTCTGAGCTCCTCGTATACAGGGCAGTCCACATGGGCTGTGAGTGAGCTGATCAATTTCTGTCTTTAACCTTAGAGCTGCCAAGAAGAGCCAAGCCTGGGGACCTAAGACAGCGCTTGGAGTGGAAAAAGGGCTTGTGCTGGGCAAACATGAACTGACAATCTTCTAAGTACTGATTACTTTTTCCAGCTTGGTGCATCTACAATGCCAGTGAATGCAACAGAAGCATTATGACCTTCACTGAAATGTGTTAGTGTGACAAACTGTGGACTTAGCCGTGTGGGTGGTGGCACATTTTTTCGCTCAGAGTTTACCATGGCTGTACGAACTCACTGCCGCACTGACATACGAAGCTGCCCTCAGGAAGTGGCACTGATAAAGACTGGCTGGTGTGCTAATGTTTTCTTTC
Organism: Seriola aureovittata; assembly: GCF_021018895.1. Taxonomy (NCBI): domain Eukaryota; kingdom Metazoa; phylum Chordata; class Actinopteri; order Carangiformes; family Carangidae; genus Seriola; species Seriola aureovittata. Next base: position 25,595,430 of record NC_079368.1, on the reverse strand, counting down.
AAATGGTGCAGTTTGCTGATCCATAACGAGTATAGAGGGTAATGTATTATGCACAGATCGTAAAGCTATTGGAGGCAAATACAGACAAATATACACCTTACAACCAGCTGAGTGCAACATGCATGTTCTGCACTTGCAGAATCAGTAAGTAGTCTGTAGTTGTCCTCGGGAGATAGTTGTCCACACATGGCCAAAAGCGCCTGAGGGTCCTTAATCTAGCCTCAGCTCAGAGCTGGTAGTAAATGCTGCTCAGCTTAATGCATGCTTTTGATTGCCAGTTAGTTCCAGTACTGACATTCAGTCTGTTTAATGATCATCTCATGCAGATACTATGCCTGCAGGATTTGATGAGATAGTTTTTGTTTATTGAATTTTTCAGTAGTTTGTATTTGCTTGTTTTTTTGTTTGTTTTTTTTTTGTATTAATCACAATGATGGTGTTGGTGCATTTTACTGGAAAACTAATTAATATTAATGAATAAATACACAAGTGGAAAACCACATTTAAAATTCATGAAGGACGAGAAAGAAAAAGATTTCACACTTCTGCCACCAACACGGGGTTAAAAGGTTAGAAGTGATAAGCCTGAGAAACTATTAATAAAATCTCAAAAATCAGTCAGGCAACAAATGGGTTATATGATCCTGTCAGAAGCCAGAGTATAGTCCTCAGAGCTCACAATGTAGCCTACCTCTCCCGGTGTGAGGACAGAAATGAGGTGAGCTGGCCCCAAAAAAGGAAAGTGCAATCACAGTTTAAGAGGCTGATCAAAGTGGAGGAGCAGTAAATAGTTTCAGGTTTGCACTCTAAAAACGGCTATCTACGCCAAAGATGTTTCATCAGTTCAATGAGGGGCTTAGAGAGGTACGGATGTTTCAGCCCGTGCCCTTCAGTGTGCTGAAGTGCAAGTCTGCAAGAGGCAAAACAGCAGCATCAAAGCGGACAGAGCAGTGTAGATGGAATATCACTATGTTGAAGATGCATTTCAGAAATTATGGAGATGGATATGTTCAAAATGCTGCATAAGTGCACTATGGCACAGTTGTTTTTAACAGACTGGGTAGTTGGATCTATCAACTATTGGTTGCACTAAAAGCAAACTAAAAATGACAGGTGACTGGTTAACCAGTTAAAATGACAATGACATATATACAGTATACCTCAAATATATATATATAAAAAAAAATGCAGGGTTGCAACGCTTTCAATGGCATCCCTATTGAGAAAGGTCACCTTATTCACAAGCTGCTCGCAAGGACTTCTCTGGCTTGTAAGGTCTTCCTGCAACTGAGCCACAGCTTCTTTTGGTTAATGTGGAAATACAAGGTGTGACAGGAGTTAAGACAAGAGCAGATATAGTTATCTGTATTTTTGTTTGTGTGTAAATGCTAGATTATTAGGTGACCAAAGGTTAGCATACAGTAAGAAAACAATTCCACCTGTAATTAACCTGTACTTAAGCGTATAGAAGGAGTCATGTTCAGCAGTGGAAAACAAAATTTTTTTAAATTGACATGCGATGTAAAAACATATGGCCTAAGCTTTAAGTTCAGAATGCCATTATCCATGCTTTCACTTGGGCTGATACACCTGCTTTACCATCCAACAGAAGATTGTTAATAGCTACAAGAAGGTTCCTGGGGGGAGATCAAACCAAGAAACAAGCTTATCAGAAAGAAATGAGGTCATAGTAACGTTCCCATTGCGTTTTCATTAAGACTACCAAACACAAGCCAGATTAAACAATAAAAACCTCTGCATATACAAACATTATGCTCTCTTGAAGCCCAAACAAGGGTGATTCTGTTTAGAGCTGATAAAACTTAATGTTTAGAAAGCAAGGAAGTGGAGTAAACACAATTTGACATATCATAAAACACATGGCAACATAGGCTACAGACCAATAGGCTGTAATAAGCACCACAAGTCCACAGGTTATAACTGCGTATTCGGTGGTGCTCTTCATCTGTTACGTCCTCAAGAAAGCAATAATAAACAGCTGGCTTTAAACTGCCTTCATCTGGCCTCTGTTAAATAATGCTTGTAATGAGAGTGAAATTTCAGTAAACCATTTCAATGAGGAAAACGCCGGTTGAAAACCATATTGCTCTATATGTTTCTGCTTGCATGGTTTTTCCACCCATTGTCCTTACACTTTTTTTTCTCTCTGTGCTGTGTCCCCAGCACTGTTGAGCCGTTACTATTTTTCAGCTCTAGATCGGATCTGTTATCAAACAGACAGCCCGGCGTGATGCCTTGAGCACAGTCAGTGCCAGACTGTTCATATCCTTTCTCACACTCATGCTGTCCCACCACTCTATTTTTGTGGTCAAGATACATTTCTGTAGTCCAAACGTCTCATAAGCACCATCACAGTTGAGAAAATTCATCTTTTATGATTTAAAGGTCTCATATTGTATAAAGATAGATTTCTGTAGAGCAGGACTCGGGGATGTTTCAATACTGAGAGAGTATCAAAGCACTCAGTCCACAAAGAAATGCACACCATCAGGGCTTCTGTAACTTTGTGATGTCACAACAAAGCAGCCACCGCTCTCAGCCATGCCCCCAAGCCCAGCCCACCCGGACCCACCATCCAACCTTGCAGGATTTTGTTTTTCTGTGTGTTTACCTGAAATCTGCTTTTTTTTTTTAAATCAGATTACCCAGAAAACAGTCAGCCAATTAAAAGAAAGGCTCAGAGCATCCCCTCTGATTGACTGACTCTCTTCTAATTGGCTCACCGACCTGTTGTTACTAGAGCTCCAGAGAGAAGCCTCAGAGAAGAGATGTAAAACTACATTGAGATGGTTTTTTGTTACTTAAAAATCACCAACACACTTTCTTATGGGTATCAAAACTTCAAATAAAACTTCTGAAAATATAAAATATGGGAACTTTATTATTTTCACTTTACTACACAAAACACATCTGTGTAGGGACTCATTTTGCCAAAAGTGATAAAATTATACTATAATAGACCTCAACTCATGTATATCCCCTGGAGCTTTTAAGTGTTTTTCTGTATACTGATACTGCTATGATATGTGCTAATAACACTGTACAACACACACACACACACACACACACACACACACACACACACACACAGGTCAGCCAGGAACTTCTCTGACTCAAATTGGAGGTGAAGGTAAACAATGGGGTCATTGTTTTTGCTGCAGATGACGGAGTCATGTAATGAATATGCTGAAGGTTAAGAGATACACCAGAGGCATACATTTGGCTCAGCAAAACCTGTCTGCCAAATGAAACTCAAGCTTACATGTTGATGCTTCCACTGATAAATGCGCAGCACTTGATGCTTTTCCATTACAAAGTCACGATTTCATGTTTTACTTCATTTAAATGGACATCTGTCATGGATCAATTAAAATACTGGTGTTTTTCTTCTCTTTTGTGATAATTTGACATTTCAGCTCCCAGCATTCACTCTTACACACGTACTGTACCTTCACACCCCACAAGCTGTCCAGAATCACTCTTACAAGCTTTTGTTCTATTCTCAACCTTTTACTCCACACTTCAAAAGCTTTTGCTGCACTTCACAATCAACCTCTAACCTTGATCCACTGTGAGTTTGAACGTAATTTAAATCATCACCATACTTGAACCTGGAGTGTGTCTGATTTTTATGTATTTAAAATGTGTATTTATTTAAATGTTAATGTAATATTTAATGGTTTTAAATGCTATCTCTTGCGAAAAGCCTCTACAGGAGGTTGTCTGTTTGGTCTCTCCTACGTGATATCATGGGATTTTGGGTAAATAACGCGCCATTTTCAAGAACATTTCACATTTCATGTCAAGACATTTTATGCTTTTCACATGTTGTTTAATGCAGTTCGGTCAGGGTGAGGGTTCGGTGTTAGTCAGTGGGGGAAATGTCTTGGTGTGACGTAACTTGTGAAATGGCTTAAGGAAACTGGCATCTTATTCATACGCCATTTGGCGATACCTGGCTGGTTCAGTCATGGTCAGCTCTGATTTATCACTGCATAGGCAACTACACAGCTTTTCTCCTCCTGCTTATTCAACCAAGCCACTGTTTCCACTGCCAGTAATGTAAAATGCATCACTTCCCATGTGTCTGAGGATTCTTGATTTAGAGTAGCAAAGAGTAGTAGTTTTTTTTTAATAATTATTACTTGAAATCCCTGTGCATGCTGTATTAGACCTCAGGTTGTGTGGAAACTATTCAAGCATATGATAGGACTCATTATAGGGTATAATAGTTCATTGCCTTGTTTGCTTTGTTTAAAAAAAAAAAAAAAAAAAGCATGACAGCATTTTTCTCAGAAACCTCCCAATACACCTTGCTGTTTGCCAAATCACAGCCACAAAAAATGTTCCTAAGAATAAATTTAGATCCAAATTGTGAGAACAGGATCTCAGAAGGAAGAAACCTTCCAACAGATTAATGGTGTGAAAAGGGGAGGCAACTCCTGCCACCCAATAAAGTCAAGGCTTAAGCAAATAGCTAAAGCTCCCTCACCCCTGGCCCAGATCTGACAATTCGTGTGTGTGTGTGTGTGTGTGTGTGTGTGTGTGTGTGTGTGTGTGTGTGTGTGTGTGTGAGTGTGAGTGTGTGCGCGCATGCGTGGCGGTATAGGGAGGTGAGGAGTGTCTGTCACTTATTCAAACATCCACGCACACACACACACACACACACACACACACACACACACACACACTGATGCATGTCATCCATATATACCCAATAAACATATGTACATTTACGCATAGAGTTTGTCCCGCATTATTAATGAACGATTGTTGGTTGCATCTTCCAATAAATAAACATTAATGTCTTTTTAATGGTTTTCAAAGTGAGATCTCCCGGGTGCCAGCTCCTCCTCTTAAACACTTGTTATCATTCAAACAACACTTCTCTCCCTGCAGCCAAGATGCTTTTTTTTCTTCTCAAGTCTTTATCTCAGAATTAGTTGATGGCACATGCCATTGAAAAAAAAACAATACCAAGTTAAATTACAGGAGAAAAAGTAAAAGAGTAGCACACAATCTTTGGATTAACTGAGTTATATTTACTCCAAAAAGCCCTCAACACACACACACACATATATATACACATACACACACGCACACACACATGCAAATCTATGGTTTCACTTCATCCCTTCTCCTGTACTCAGCACAGTAGGGCTGATAAAAGAATGCATTAACAAAGAAAGACTGTAGATATAAAATAATAAAAGTGTGACACACACGAAAGGCGAAATATGATTTAAATGTTTTGGGCATAGGTGTAAAAATACATATATTTGCCTTTATCTAACTTTTTTATGTAGGAAATAAAAGATAAAATGTTAGTTTGTAAGCGATAAATTATTTATCAATATATGTACATATTTATTTGGTTTTACATGAAGTGATTCATATTTTATTTCAACATAGTCCTCTCTATGATATGTCTGAATATGTTTGGACAATCCAATATATCCGAGTGTCCCTAGAGTTTGCTGGTGAACATAAACACAAGCTTTAAAATCCATAAAAAGTAAAAAAAAAAGGAAAGAAAAAAAATACATCTCCGGCTGCAAGAGTTTATGCAGTCATAAATATTTAAGGTGGAATATCTGTGAATTTCAACATCAAAATATGGCATTTCTGCGCCCAGAAGAGTTCAAGTACTTTCTGTATTAGAAAAACACTCTCATAGCCGGCAATATAAAGAAAGAGGAGTGTGTCCTGCCTTCAATCCTTAACATCATTCTTAGATTTAATGGCATTCTCCTTCAATTTGAATCAAGTGGGCAAGAATTTAAAACAGCGACTAAATGAGTCCACTGAGCTCCTGTGGCTCAACTGAATACAGAGCTGTAAATGACCTGTCTGTTGGAAATTATGTCCACAATAAATGTGAGAACTACTTTTACTGTTCTCTCTATAATCACTCGCACTCTGTTCAGTTTCATTCAATTATGCTGTATTGGCAAAGCTGCAAAATACAATGTTGCCAAATTAAATGTTGCCAATTTAAGAGAAACATAGTGGTTGGTGATGAGGAAACATATGCCCCTTCTCACGCTCTCTTTTTTCCTTTATTTCCAACCATCACGTGCACCCACATGCAAACACACGCTCTCACCCAAGCATGCACACACGCACACACACACACACACACACACTCTCTCTCTCTCTCTCTCAAACTGAGTCTTCTTTTGAGAAGGTCAAAGGTCCGAATTGTCTTTCATTCCGCTGCAAGGTAGTGTGTGTGTGTGTGTGTGTGTGTGTGTGTGTGTGTGTGTGTGTGCGAGGGGGTGTACCACTAATCCAGGTGCTCTGCAGAAGGGAAGATAAAAATCTGTTGCCTGCCCGCTCTTTAGTTGGGCCTCTGAATCTGCCATCAGGAGAGAGGTTGACCCGGACAACCTCCTGGCCCCCGTGTGTTTAATGGCTCAAACTTCCTTCACAGAGCAAGAGACACGGGGGAGACAGAAAGCCACATGTGGCAGAGAGGGAGGGCGCTGGAATTTATCTTATTTAAATTAACACATCATAAACTTCTGTAAACATTAGACAAGCTTGATATGTTCATTTAAGCTTGTCTAATCATAAGCAGCTAGATGTTAATGTACTAAAATGCCTCACATCAATTATTCTAAATAGAAAACACATTGTTCCCCCACTACAGACCCCCTGTACATACTGCAGTTATTCTGAATTCATATTGAAATATATGACCTACTACACGGCCTGAAAATTACACAGACACCCCGGGCGGATTCCTTGTAAATATTCTGGTGATGCACGCGGGACAAGCTGCTCACTAACAGTTTTCCTGTGGGCAGCTTTTTACACAAATGGTAAAGAATGCTGCAATCACTGTTTGGCTTGGCGGGAAAAGGCGAAAAATCATGATGTACACTCAGTTTTTACATACATAAATAAATGTTCCTGTGGGCTAAACATTTATTGGTCACAAAAGAACACTGTTACTATTTCTGAAGTTCAAATAGACAATTGGAACCATATTAGAGGGTGTGAGAGATATGCAAGCGTGTGCACTCGCGTTTGTATGTCTGCATGTGTGCTCATACATGTGCTCACGTGTGTGTGTGTATGTGTGTGTGTGTGTGTGTGTGTGTGTGTGTGTGTGTCTCCGAACGGACCTGGCTTTGATTAGAGCCTGCATGATAAAATGGGAGGCAGCTGAAGGCAGAGCTGGAGCTGGTTAGCGGCTGCCGACAAATGGAAAGAGACCAGGAAGATTTTTTTTAAATCAAACACACATGAACATGCCATTTATGTTTCGCAGGATGGCAAACTCACATACACAGGCAAAACAATGAAAGCCAACACAAGGGCATGTGAGCATGTTCAATTCAAAGTAATCATACAAACAAAGAGCAACTTTAAGGGAAGGAAGGGGTGAACTCAGAAAGGGGAGAATTGTGCTGAGGCCCACAGAGAGCTTGTGAAATTTAAACAAGAGCAAGCAATAAAACAGCAGTAAAACTCCTGCATAAGGCCATCACTGAGTTTTCCCATTGTGGTGTTTAGCCAGCAGTGATATGTCATGGTTTCATTGCGTCTCTAATCTGATAAGGCTTTATGGCTCTTCTTGCTATTAGTGTCATCCATTGTCATTTGAGGTGGCAGGATGGCAGCCCGTGGCACTGACCTCGTACAGATACCGCATTCTCCCGCGGACGACGGATTGAGTTAGGAGTCACGCCTCTTCCTGACATTGGAATCTATCTAAGAGGGCGGGCGGGGTGCACAGGAAGTGAGTGATAGTTGGGATTTTGCTGCTGCTGCCTGCTGCTGCCTGCATACTCGGGAAAGGAGGGAAGATGTGATGAAGTTACACCACATTTTGTCTCCCCCAAGAGGCGGGAGAGTGTCCTGCTCCGTTTTACACTCAACTGCTGGACCTCCCTCTGTGTGTCTTCCTCTTTCCTGCTCCCCCCGCCGTTTCATTCCACATCTCGAAACCAAAACACCACATGTGGTGCTGCTGACGACCTTTCCTGTGTTTGATGTACGTTATGTCTTGTACGAGGTTTTCGCTTGGTTTTTTTCAGAACATGGTCTATTTGGCTTTACAGGCCTGAGCTGTAAGGTTAATTTAATTCTACAGTATATGTTTATTTCACAGCACATCCCGCAGAGGAATTCCAACTACAATAATGCACCAGTCATAGTTCCTCTTAAATTCAATCCATATGGTTATTATTATGCCTTGTCTGCTTTTTCACGCTACAGTAATGCCATGAAATTTTTGAACAGACATATCTCCACAGTCAATGACTCCCCATGACCTAAGCTTTTTAGTCAATGATAAATTGAAAAAAGGGGAATGGAGGATAACATCTCTTAAGCTACAGTAAGATGGCTTTTATTAAGCTGCAAAGAGATGAGTATCCTCTTCCTATACTTTCATGCTTAAATGAACACAGGGCTGGATGTTTGGTCCCGCATGTTATTTCCCCGCAGAAATTAATAAGCATTTAGATCATGTTTCTCTTTGGTATTAATGCGTGGGAACTGTGCCCCCCTCCTCCTCTTCCTCCTCCTCCTCCTCGTCCTTCTCCTCCTCCTAGTCCTATCCACCTTTTCCTGGTCTGAATTAACTGGAAACATGTTTCCACCACTGATAAGTATCAGAGAGGACAGGCCGCAAGATTACTTTGGATCTTAGAACCGCTTCTTTTTTATTTTTCATTTTGGACAGAAGATAAGAGAGGGTTGAACAAACACGCCACAGAACCCACTGCTGCCCCGCTGCCGATGGAAGGTCACATACTTCTGGTATTCCACCGAGGGGTCTCGCACAGAAAGAAAAACTTTTCAAATTAATTCGATACTACTTAACTTGATCGCCGCGGAAAAACATGTGCAGGTTTGACTTTAGACATTATATGTTTGCATAAGCCGCTAGGAATAACGCACAAATGTATTCTGCAAGGTCTGACTGATATCGAAGCAATGTAATTCTATATTCTGCTAAGGGATGTCAAGGATGCATTATAATGATTACTGCTAAACTGGCATGTAGAACACATTTAATAATGCTACAAATGCTAAAAGCTTTGAACTTTTCTGCCCCGGTGAACCACAGTTAATGGTGCTTAATGAAATAATAGATGGCTGTGATTGACCACTATAGAATACTCTTCAGAGTGTAATTGAAAACAGTAAGCCATTCTCAAAACTTAGCACATCCTGTAAACTTTTAGGGGAAATACAGTGTGAACTGTAGTTGTGTGTATGTGTGTGTGTGCGCGTGTGTTTTCAGTACTTAGGCAGGTGTGTGTGGACAGATTTTTGTCACAGCGATAGCATAACAACCATATGCAGGACACATTCACAAAACCTTAAAGGTGTGCAGCTGAGATCAAAATGAAGGCCGAGTTCTAAGATAGGTATGGTCTGACCTGTGGGCGCTCACGGGTCAGACTCATGGGTCAACGTCAACATGCTGACGGACGTTGCAGCTGGTGTGATCCCATCACAAGATGGTCTCTAGTTTGAATTTAAAAACAGAGGATTGTGTTTGTCTTTTGGGCTGCAAGTAACAGTCAGTTATATTTATCTGTTGATTATTTTTCTGAGGAACTGATCATTTTGTCTATGAAATGTCACAAAATACTAAAAATTGTCACCAAATTGTTTGTTTTCTCCAATTAACAGACCGACGCCCAAAGATATTCAATTTAAAATGATTTACAGAGTAAATCGAGCTGGTTCCAGTTATTTCATTTCATTTATTTATTTTAATTTTACTTGATTAAAAACTTCAGTTTGATCATTGGTTGTTCAAACTGATGCAGGCAAATTTTTATTGGCTAATAAATTCAGCAACAAATCATTTCAGCTCCTATTCAGTTTACGTAAGAGTTTTTTTAAAACATTATTTAAATGGTATGGAATTTGCATGTGCAGTGCAACATCAATCGAATATCTGAAATATTTTGAATTTTCAATACGATGTCAATTCGCTTTATTTGAGCCGTCTCAGTAACATGTTAGCTAGTTTTTTTGAGGAGTAACTTTTACAGATAAATGTAAAGAGAGATGTAAGTCTAACTCTAAAACATATTATCACCTAACACATTGTCATCCATAACTGTATTCAGAAGCATTATTGGGTCATCTGCCATGTTGGAAGTGCAGGTGAGGAGGTGGTGGGTCTTCAGCTGTTTTGCATCACAGATAATGAGATGCTACCCTGACCCCAGCAGTCGCTTCCAGTCTGAAATTGATCGATGGGATCCCCCCCTTTAACCCTTATCTGGTGTTGGGCTTCGCATTGTGGCTCTACATCTGGAAGAGAGATCAGGGCTTTTGCATGGAGCTTTGGATGAGGACGTGACCAGACTCTATTGCTCGGTGTGTTACTGCCAAGCCACCAAAGTTGCTCACTTCCTCCACAAGTTTCCATCAGGGGAAAAACAGCCTCTGATGTCTGACATGTCATGGTTTGGTGATGTATGAGCTATGGGACAGAGACTTTAAATAGAAGAATGTACTATTTGTGTTTTTCTCTTTATCTCTTATATGTCCCAAAAACATTAGAATTAATACATTTTTTTATTGCAGCTATGAAGCTGGAGAACATAACATCAAATTTGATGTTGGTGTTGGTGTAAACCTACTTGTAAATCAGACATAAATTTGACCTATTTATATCTGTCATGGCTCTTCCTGTGTGCAGGGGCCTAAATTCCCAAGACGATTCCCCCAATGATTTACATCTGTTCCTTTTCAACAACATCACTTTTTCAGAGCAAGGGGTTTGGTAAAAAGACCATTAGCAGGATGTTTGTGGCAGCCTTTTCTCTCCAGTCCCCTCAGTGCTGCTCTGAAATGGTCCTCTGTACCTTCGAAGAGTCCCACGGGCAGGATAATGACAATCGATGCTCTTTTCATCAGCATTAGACTTCATGTACACCAGCTCTGCCAGCTCCACAGCAATGGAAAAGTTCATATTTCTCTCCAACAGAAATGGCCAACAGTCCTGAAGTTTATTTCACCAGACATTTATCGTCAGAGTCCATTTCTTGACAAATTAAGGAAATAAAATGAAAGACTCCAACTGCAAATAATGAATATACATATGAATATACATCCCAGCAGGGAGACTCCATACTTCTGCCTCAGCTCGCATCTTCCTCAGTGACTCTGTTAAGCCCAGTGAGTTGAGGACCATGAATATCAGTAATTAGCTTTCTTGGTTTAACAGCATGTGTGATCACCAGATTCATCCTGCATCCAGTGCCTGCTGGCAAAACAAAAGGCTCCCTAGGCTGGATTTTCCAAAGTCGTCTGGTTTCAGTTTCTGTAATAAAACCTAATTTGTTGTTGTGCCTTGTTAAAGTCCAAATAAAAGCCTGAATATTTTGTTCTTGGAAAAATAAAGGTGCTCTCTGCACAGCGTACTGGATCTGGGTATGACTCATAAAACACAGTACTGCATGTGATTAGGGATTTATGTGTAAGCGGTATTGCGTTATTGCTGATTATGTGCATCGTGTGTTTTGCTGATAACACACCGAATGTGCTATGCCCTCTACGTGGACATGTATCTGTATAAACATTAGGTGTGTGTGTGTGTGTGTGTGTGTGTGTGTGTGTGTGTGTGTGTGTGTGTGTGTGTGTTCACGAGTGCCCTTGCAAGTACTTGTATAATTTATAAAGTATGGGTTTTTTGGGGTTTTTTTTTTCCTTGCAAGCAAACAACCTTGCTGACCCAGCCTTCAACAACAATGCACACTTTAAAACCCACTGTCAAACCAGACCCAGTTTAAGATCGGGGCTCACATCAAGGTCCCGACAGGAGGGTTTATTGGGGCTGTAGTACAAGTGTTTTGGGGGTCGAACCAGGAAGTATGGTCAAATTCTAGCTTCGTTGTGGTGTCACATCTACATCTAGTCAATATCTCATGAAATTTAAAAAGGACCATACTTGTGGTTTTGTATGTGTTTGCCAGTTTAATACAAATTACACATACTGTACATAAACTATTGCCATCAATTTTTTAAAGCATAAAATAAATTTCAAAGCATACCTCTTGCTTTAGATCAACACTGACATAAATATGATGTTTATTGTTATATATTACCTAAGTCTGAATGTTAACTTTTATGAGGCATGGAAATTTACAAGTCAAACACACTGTGCTATGCTTTGGAAAATCAGCAACTGATGTAATGTATGCGGTTTGTAGTAAATGGGCTACAACATTTGGAAACACTGATCATGTCCTTTAAACATCTTATAAGAGCTGCATCACACAGTCACAGTTTAAATTCACATCTCATATAAGCAAATCACTTCATTAATCTTCTGTCATCAGGTTTAAAAGAATCCATTAGAGCTAATTATAGACAATTAGAGAGAGCAAAGAAATTATCTTGTGAAGCATATCTAACCAGATTACTTTGCAGAATTAGCCGAATATTCTTTGTAATTATTGTGACAGTAAACAGAGTATTATGGTGAGGAAAATTTACATTCTTAATGATCCAAGCAAATAAGATAAAAAAGAAAAGAACAGAGTAACGAAAAATGATTGATCATAGAGAAAATTTAGCATGTATTAGATAAAAAAAAAAAAAACAACATGATTGTAGTGGGTGAGGGGCTGAATGGTAAAAAAAAAAAAAAAAAAAAAGGGCACCTGTGCCTCGATGGGCCTCCCACCACATAATGATATATCCACATGTTTTACTAATTTGCTTTTACTACGCTACCTAAATGGGCTTGTATTTCAGTGTTGCGTGAAAAATAATAAACACTGAATTGAAATACGGAACCACAGCAAAACCACCGCCATCACTCCCTCCCTCCATTCACCCTCTGTCTCTTTTGTTTCTTCAGTCCTGGCCACATAGATGCTTTTCCAATTAGGCCCATAGAGTATAGAGCAGTCTAATATATATTCATAGCTGGTATGAATGACAGAGGAGTGATGATAATGATCACGATATGAGCTGAGGAAAGCAATTACAGTCACCGCTACCATAAATAGTAATTGCAAAAATCTCTATCATTACAAAGAGAAACCACAAAACACTCACTATACGTCCGGCATTCAGTGGAGCGGAGGTGGGGGGGTGGAGTGTAGGTATGGCACAGGCTACTTTTTTTAAATGAAAGTAGGGTTACTGTTTGCCAACCCCCCCCCCCCAAAAAAAAAAAGCAGTTCAATAAGCACTTCAAATGAGTGGCCATGCAGATGTGTTATTGACTCTAATCACTGATCGGTCTTTTAGTGGTTTCTCTACAATTGACTTTCTCTCCACGGTTTTAAATGGTGTGCAAACAGTAACGGGAAACGGAGTCATTTACACAAGTTACTGTATGTTAGTAATTACTTTATTCTGAGGATAGTTTGGCTGTAGTCTGCTTTTGCGCACTCAACTCGCAACATGGGCGAGTGTGTAGGTTCATGTCTGAATGCAGTGGTGTTTGTTTGAGCGTGCACATGCCCACCCATGTGCCTGTTCGTGCACTGATGGCTGCTGCAGTGTGTGTGTGTGTGTGTGTGTGTGTGTGTGGGAAACACAGGGAGTGTGGAGTTTAGAGGGTATGATTTATAGTGCTCTGCAGGTTATAACTCATTTCAAACTGAATTTCCTGCCTGTGTGATTGCATCCTTCTGTAATGCCCTTGACAGAATGGAAAGCACAACCGATGTTCCATGTCTAAAGACAGACATTTTTGGGTGTGACTTTTGAATCTGAGCTTATAAATTACCCCCTTTACGTGGCAGGATTGTCCCATGAAGACAACAATGAATCCCGTTCTTGATTTACAGAAAATGTCTGCAAATTATTTGGGGCTATTATCCGATATACCAGCCATACCAGCAAAATTATTTATGGATCAAAAATGAGATGCCTGGATGATGAGCCAATGAATCAGGAGACAATGAAGGCCTGTGGTTTTGACCTTATAACAATCATAAAAATGGATCACATTTAACCGAGGACACTCGCAACAAGCTCCTTAAAACTGCAAACAATGAAGAATAAAAATGACAATCAAACTGTTTGTGAGCCGAGTGAAGTAACACATGGAAAACCATTTGTTCTGAACTGATCCAGAGGTCAACTTTTTCCCAGTAGCCAATGGGAGAGAAAGCTTCACGAGCCAGGGGATTTTATTTGTGGTAATTAAAAATTAATTTAGCATCTACAAATAAAGCCAACATAGTGACTAAACTGTGTTGGCTGTTTTCTCCTGCCGCAGGCCTCATGCTGAGTGTTCAACAGCACAGAGAGGAACACTCGCCAGTAATAGAGCCTGACCAAGTCTGGGTGCACGCATGCTTATGTGCACATGTGTACCCATGTGCATGTGTCCACGTGCATGCATAGCATAGTTGTGGTAAACTAAATCTACACTAAGCTGGAGAAGTGAGACAATGAGTCGTTGTTACCTTAAACATTGTGTCCTCGCTTTCTGTAGACATTACATTTGTTTTAATGAACGCAGGTCAAAGCAGGCACTTAAATTGGATGTCTGATGTAATAACTTACATGCTGTGTGTGTGTGTGTGTGTGTGTGTGTGTGTGTGTGTGTGTGTGTGTGTGTGTGTGTGTGTGTGTGTGTGTGTGGTGTGTGTGTGTGTGTGTGTGTGTGTGTGTTTTCAGGGGTGAATAAGGTTGATGATGCTCTCTTGGACTGTTTCTCTGTTTTATGCTTTGACGCTGGACACATACATTATTAAGCACACACACATACACAGAGAGTATGGCACTCCATGAATCAGCAGCATGTCTAATTTCTCAGCACATTACAGAGAGGATGGCCTTGTAGGACTCCAAATGAAAAGCCTAATGTCCCGCTATCGATTTTTCCCTCCTTTAAATTGTACCTTATTTATGGCTATGTCTAGCATTTTTTCGAAAGAGAAAGAAACAAGCACCGAAAAGCCAGAGACGGAAAGAAAGCAACAGGCTTACAGGCAGGCAGAATGCGCACAGCACCAGCAGGTGGATAGACAATAAGGAAGACAAACAGCTGCGGGGGATACAGACAAACATGGAGAGAAAGGCGATGCTTCAGTCCCCGCTTCATAATAAGATCTGCTCGCTTCCTCAACACAGCCTGAACAGCACGAGCCGCCGTTCTCCCTCCCTCCATTTAAAGCTTCTGAAGCAAATAACAGTAGGGGGAGGCGCCCGGCTCCTCCAAGTCTTTGTGATAAAGGTTTGGCGACATCTTACATCTTGGAGTAATAAGTCAGTGATAATGGCCTGTTTTTCTCTGACTTTATTAAAGAAAAAAATATTGTGCCGTCGTTATCAACATCTGCCTTCCTGTTTTCCCAAAGAGTGATCTCGCACTGACGCGGTGCAGCTCAAATCTTCCTTTATTGAAACGGTCTGCTTTTATCTGTCCGAGAGAGCGAGCCCAGCGTGCTTGCTCTTTTGAAACCTCACCTTGCCACACACTCGTGCAGCTGCAACACTTTCACACTGGGTACTCCCTGGTACAATAACAATCTAACAGCCAGCGCAAACCGAGTATCTCTGCAGCTGCAGTGGGAAGGTCAAATGCCTTGCTCAGGGGCTGCTGTCAGGAGAAATGACAGTGCTTGTTTTTCCTCGATCAGAGATTTCAAAATTTTAACCATTGACCTTCTCAAAAACACACTACCTTACCCTTCTGTAAAATAATTCATGTTTCAAAAAATGTCAGGCAGAGAAGCATGGCATATTATTTCTGTGTACAGTAGATTGTCTTCCGCCATGTAGCAACACTTTAGTGAGCAGCAATTTGCTGGCCCAAGATTCTGTGCTACGATATCCAACATTCCTGACCTTCTCCTATAGCAAGCAGTATATGCTACACAGACATCAGAGAGTAACCCAAATATGAAGCTGGAAATCGGCTGAAAACCATTTCACTGCAGCTAAAAAGTGCACGAATCACAGAGATAAAAAAAACAAGATTGGGAGAGCTTACGGGGAGAGCAAGTATGGTGTGTGAGCGCACGTGCTGTGTGTTTTCGGGCTGTCCCTGTGTGTTTGCATGCATGTGACCGGCCGAATGTGGGAAATTGGTGCAAAGTTGCCTACAACAACATTTAGCGCAAGTTCGAATGACCCCTAAAAGCTCGTGTGAGGTCATATAATGTTTGGACAGCCTAGTCCAATTTAGCCAGTCATATCTCCATCTGCTTTGCTCTGTATTTACCTCGAATGGGAATTGAAAACTGAGATAGGCCAGCTGTATGCATTTAGAAGTATGGCAGAAGAAGGCAGAGGCAGTGCAGTGCCCCCCCCTCCTCCAGCTTTGCCCCTGTTAGCGTGCCAATTTGTCTCGTCTATCCACCATATACTGAGTCAAACAGTGTGTCTCCTGTCTCAGTGAGCGTCTGGCACAGTCAGCAGGTTGATTCATTACTTGATGCTCGTACTGTACGGTTTTCAACTGTGATGGGGTGGGGAAAAAAAACAACAAAAAAAAAGTTCTAATGCAAATAAACGCACATTGACTGTTTTTTTGCATGACACCTGGAGACCTGCTGAGGTTACCTGTTACATTCAATTAGTGACTGCGGGGCATCAAATCATGGCCACGCTCATGACTGTGAAGTCAGCTGAATGAATGAGAGTGACTCAACCGGGCTGTCACACAGAAAACAAAACAGTATTTCTGTTTTAACATATTTCTTATGCTGCATGGTAAAATAAACAGAAGTCACCTCCATTGTTTTAGTGCTGCTGGCAGAAATGACAACCTCAAAACTTAGTTATATAAAACCAAAAATTATCTGCATGTCTGTGGGTTGAATGGAAAATATGTATAACCGGCCATTTAATATCCACTTTTGCCCCTTGCAGCATGATTAGTTATATATTCCAATATTCACGAAGGCTGTGTAGTTCTATAACTGGTTATTAGTGACTTATCAAAGAGAAAACACGAAACTTTAGATGATAATTATTTGCAAGAGGTATGTGATCTCCGTGCAGTGTCTGCACACAAGAGCATACATTTGTCTCCAATATTTCTTTGTTTATTTTTTCCGCTCCATTCGCGCACAAAAGGTCAACCACTCAAAATGATTATAGCACAGCTCGACACAGGTGTCTAAAAATCCTCTGGAAAAGTCTGTTTACATAGTTGTGAAATGCATGACACATTTTGACCTGCCGTGAGCACACAAGTGTCACACACAATAACGCAAGTTCATGTTCCTCGCCACACAGACCTTACCGGCTAAAAGCAAAGCCAAATAATGACAACACAAGGCAAACAAATGGAGCCTGCCGACGCCAAGGCTGACACCCAAGGTCTTCCATCACTGTACAGCAGCTGCTGTTGCTCTACAGAGCATATAAGAATTTTCACCACAAAGTCTGACAAGTGTGCAAATGTGTGTGTGTGTTTGAGAGAGAGCGTGAGACGGACAGACAGAAACAGAGAAATTGTGGGTTGAAAGTGACACAGTCCGCTGAGCCATTTTCAGGGGAAGTGTGACATTTGTGCTGAGCAGTGGTCACCCGCGCTGACGCACATGTGACAGAAATGCTGACCCTGTCGCTCAATCTATCCGCCACTTTGCTGACACCTCGGTTTCTGCAGGTTTCCGTGCAAACTCTAGACCTACATCTCCACTGCTCAAGGCACGAGTCATTAACCTCATCACACATGTTAAGCCAGCAAGCTGGAACAAAACACATCTGCACTGTTACAGTAACGCGCTGTGATAAACCTCTGCAGAATAATCCAGATTTTTGGTCCTTAAAACTCTTCCACCGGAATAGTTTGGCTGTGTGTGGAGAGAGTAGTAAATCTGAGAATCTCAGAGGAAAGCTGGCTAATTCATCCAACATCACTCTGCACCCTCCACCCTGTACTGAATATTAATCAGCGAATGTTCCCAGTATCAAGCTGGCATCCAATCCAAACAGATGATGGATGAAGCACCAACTGGGCTATCTCTCCCCTCTCCATCCTCCCTCTCTCCGCTTCATCCAGATATGAGCAAATGATTTATTTTTGGACTATTTCCTCTTATTGATTGTCATTTAAGTTTCTGCCTTGGCATTGTATCTGTTTTATTTTCTCTTTCATTCTATAGACTGTGGCATCTTTACAGTCCAGCAGTTTGAGCTTTTGATGTTTTCCTTTCTCATTTACTCTCTATCTGTCATCATCCAACTTTCCAATCATATTGACTGCCCTGTTGTGTTGCTTTTGTATTCAGAAAGGCAAATATAAATTAAGATAATAATAGCAAAGGGGCATTCCTGATTGTCTACTGATTAATCTTCCTTTCAGCTAATTTTTTGGCTCTGGATGTGGAGTCCCAACAAGGCAATGGTGAGAGAGTTTTTTCTTTTTTTATATAAACCATTTCCTCACTATTGCATTTCCTTTGTTTCACTTTCCTGCACATTACATCATACCCAGCATTACAGTGCTCCACAATGAACTTATTCAATTCTACTTTCAAACTGGACTGCAGTATAATTAGTGTCATTGATTAATAATAGTGGTTATGTAACTAATGGAATCCTATGAGTAAGAGACCACTCTACAAATACTATTGTACTCTAACGGATGTACAGATGTAGGGGCTGTATATATTTAATATAACGCAGGTGGGCCTGTTGTATATAGAGGAAATGACAATGCTAGAAGAGAAAATGCATTGCAAAGTAAATCAAAAGGTATGATGATAAATGCCAGAGTAAATTTCTCCGAGCAGCCTGTTATAGAGACTCTGTATATGAACTCAAGCTACAAAGCAGTCTATTTTCTATGCCATGTAACTGTAACTAAAGCATTACTTTTGTACTGTTGGCATTCGATTAACATGTCATATTCAAAGAAGGCTTATCTCTTCAAGCAGATACAAGAAAAATTGTCCCAGTAGATATATAATCATGAACCTTTTCTTTGAAAGATGAGATATGAAGAAGTAAAAAAAAAAAAAAAAAGTTTTGGCGACACTGCTCCTTTGTTTTACTTTTATCTCAGTCTGCCTGCTCACTGTCAATCCTGTGTTCTCTGCAGCCTCTACGGACAGATGCTCCACGCCTCCCTGCATTCCTCCAGCAACCTGATTATTTTCTAAGCTTTGATAAGTCACTGGCGAGTTTAAGGTGGATGGAAAAAAAAAAAACAACAAAAAGAATAAAAAAGGAAAAAAAATGAAACCATCAGAGACGTTTATGACTCTGACCTTTCGCTACACAGACCACACGCTTTATTATCCCTCATTCCAACTCATTAGGAGCAACGGTTTACTCTGACATGTGGAATTCTTCACACACATCCGTGGAGACACAAATGCACATTCCAGGGTCTATGCTGGTTATTAGTTTGGCATTGGGAGCTGGAATGACATCATGAGGCAGGCGGCGGTAAACACCCTTGATTGGTGGACAGCTGAGACTGCCAAGATAGTGGGTGTCAGTGTTGGTGGTCCACGGTCTCTTGCTTGAGTCCTGCCCCATGGCAACTGAGACGAATGAGTACAGTTCAGTCTCTGCTGAGGTTGAACAAGCATGTGTTACACTGCTGGGACTGATTAGAGCATTTGGGCTTGTTGTGTTTGTTTGAACAGAGGCAACTCACATCCCAAATCCTTTTTACATGACAACCTTGTCTTGTAGTGTTGGACATATATCATACATATATGGTCATGCGATGTTTGGTTTGCAAAGTGAAACGCACATCGGGCTGCATGCCGTTTGAATTTAAGCGCGTGAATGTGTGTGTGCGTGTGCGTGTGTGCGTTTAAGTGTGTGTCTGTACACTACATTAACACATTTGAAGGGACTCTTTAAGTCAGGCTTTCAGCCTTTTGCAATTCAGTAAAGTATAATTGTGTTGTCATTTTCACAAGCTTATCCTGCAGCAGCTTAGCACGCTGGAAGGAGGCCAAGAGAGGTGTTACACACAGTGCAGAGCAGTGAGGTGATGAGAGACGCACTGCAAGACTGTGTGCATACAAACACTTGTGTACATATCATAGCATATACCTACACATTTCCTGTATGTGTAATTGTTACGTAAGGATGCACAGTATACTGTATAGCTATCGGATCAAATTATGACTTAACTTTTATCAATTGTCTCTACTGAATGTAGATATATCTATACACAATATTACATTTTGTGTCACATTTTCTTTTCTTTTTTTTTTTTTGGTATTTGAATGATAACTCGTTCATTACGTCTTGATGCAACACAGTTTGTACTAATTTGTGGTTTCACACTCACTATAGTTGAATGCAGTTACTGATGCAGTGTTGACATCAGCCTAATAAGAAATTGCTGAGAAACCCACAAAACTCCAAAAAGTGACAAATAGACCCAAATGAATCATTACGTGTGCCATGTGGCTCAAAATGAAAACACGAGGAGCTGTAACTACTCATTATTCTCATTGTCTATTACAATGTCAATTATTTTTTCATTAGCTGAGTAATTATTATTGTTTAGTCTTTTAAATATCTGAAATTGTGGAAACTGTTCATCTTTAAATTGCTTGTTTTATCTGACCGAACAGTCCAAAGCCCAAAGATATTACATTTACAATGATGTAAAACAGAGAAGCATGACAAGCTCCTTAGACAATAATGGTGCAATGGGGCATTCTGGGCAAAATGTTCTCTTGTATTACTGATTACCTCATGTCACTGCCTGACAGTGGATATTATGGTACTGTGGTGTGTTGTTTGAAGTTGGGGCCCACTGTTTATAGGTGTAACAATGGTACATTAAGCTACTGTAATGATTTCTGTTAATGGGATCTTTTACCTTTCTGTTCACAAGACAGTGGAGGAAAAAAAAACAGAATGGATCCTACATGTCAAGACAACAAATGAATGTAAATCTTTTACAGAAAATAATTGAACAAAGTGAATGATTGCTGGGAATATAGGCTTTATACAGCCAGGCAGTGTGCCTTCATTTAACAAGAAACAGAATAGTGGGGATACATACTGTTAATTGAACTGTACAGGACTGCAGGCCCAAAAATGGCCCGGAGTTTATTTTTCCATACTCTTGAGTTGGTAAAGCTCTGTGAACTCTTTTCAAATTACAGTTCCAACGTAAGGAAATGTATGCTAGGAACCATTTCCGTAAATTCTTGCCTTATTTCTGCCTTGAAAGACACTTTATACTTCCAATTTCCAGACTGAGAGAAGTATCTCCTTTCACTCATTGCCTGCTAAGAAATGGTCCAAGTCTGAAGTGTCTGGATAGACTTTCCCTTTGTGCTCGAGCTCACTTAGGTTTAGGGAGTTCAGCAGCTGTGTGCTCGTGTTGGTGTGTTATCCTTACATTTACATGGGCGTGTAATTGTTGAACTTAGCAGTGTGTTCATTCATTAGTGAGTGCTTACCTCCCTGGTCCCTCTCCTCATCTCTCTACATTAGCTCTGACAGTAATGACTTGCCAGGCCTAACCTCTTAACTGGCCTGATGCATGCTTGTGGCAAACCCACTCTAGCTGCCCAGCTAAAATGGAAACATGCCATTTGAGAGTGTCTTTTTCTTTTTTTTCTTTTTTTGTTCCCCCTCTCTCCATTTCCTTCCCCTCTGACTATTTCTTCCTGTTGCTATATACAGAAAACGGGCAATTCAGTCAAATTTCATGCACTAATTTACTCAACTTTCCTACAAGATGTGGCTATTATTATTTGTTTTTCAGTCCCACCACCACCATTTCTCAACTCCAGCCATCAACAACTCACAGGAACATTTGTCCCTCATGTATTTAATTGTGCATGTAAAAGGTATTAATATTACAGAAACTGAATTTATATGCCACTGATCTAAAAGAGCCAATTTCTACCTTAATAGGAAAGGATTATTCTAAAAGTCTAAGCCATTATTTATTTATTTTTTTGTGAGCATACTGTATAGTATGTATGTAGCTGGTTGCAATTTTATAAGGGTTTATGCAAACAGGTAGAGTGACACTGTACAGACAAAAAAATCCAAAATAGTGTTTTGCTTAACCCTGAAAACAGTGAAAAACATGAGTTTTAAATGACTGAACATGATACAGTTTCTGATATATACGAAAAATGCCTTCCTTAGATTTTCACACATACTTTCTATTGTGTAGAGTTTCCAAAGAATTGTGCTACAATCAAATAAAGTCAAGCCAGCTGCAGTCTAAACGTTGTGTTAATGAGACTGGGATGGATGACAGGATCTCTTCCCACAGCATATAGGCCCTTTTCAGCGAGAAAATGCAAAACAATGTCACATATGAACTCACAAAAGCTCTGTGACTTCCGCTCACTCAAATGCTCTCTGTATTCTCCCACTCACAACCCAATTGAGCATCGATGGGAGAAGGCGGAAAAGGGAAGTCGCCACTATACGTGACTTAAGTGAGTCACCATGGAGAGTGACAACTAATGACATTAAGTGAATCCCACCTCAACAAATTCATTTCTTCCCGAGGATTATCAGGGTCCGACCAGGCAGGAGCTAAAGGAACGGTAACTATCTCTGCAGTACAGTTGCCATTTCAACCACTTCAACTTTCAACCACTATACAGGAATAAATATATTCTAACAGAAGTGAGAATGCAGCTTATTTTCCCTGACATAAATGTGTTATTTATTGTATAGGTTTGGAGAGAAGTGGATTCTTTTTCTTTTTTTTTTATGCTATCAGACATATTCTGCAGATTCATGGAACATATTCATGAGGGACTTTTAGCCTTTAGGGCTCTTTCAGCCTCACTCTATCCAGAGGGAGGAAAAGATACACGAGTTCAGCTATGTGATTCCTGACTGGACTGCAGAGATAAGAGAGCCCAAATAAATCTCCACCCCTCCAAATGGGTTCCAGTGACAGTGGAAATAAAGAGGTTTTGGTTGGCCAGCCAGATGACTGACGTCTTGGTGCCGTTCCCACCTCAGCGACCAGCAGATAAACCCGGGATTAGAGAGAGACACTATTAGACTGCTGCACACACATACATACACTTACACACACGTACACACCGGCGTAAAAATGCCTGAGCCCTTGCTTAAAGGCATGGTGTGTCCTCACAAATACATACATTCATTCACAAATTCAATTCCAAATCAAATCAATCAGAGTTTAGATATCCCACTTCTCTGCGCAGCCCACCCTGACCAACCACTAAGAGTCACCTCTCAGGTGACAAAAGGGCATGACACCTCACTGGCTTCCCACCTGCAAACGCTGCTAATTACGTTTGCTGGAATGCACAACCTGCTGGGGTGGGGGGGTTGGTACCACTACCTGGGACTGAGCCCATCTCTCTCTGTGGTAGCTGGCAACCCTTTTGTCCCCCCACCGCACCCCACCCAACCCTTTCGCCACCTCTGCAACCCAGAAATCATTATTTATCAGAAATGTGAGGCTGCTAAAAGGCTTGGGTGAAGCCAGAGGAGAAGAAGAAGAGAGGGAAAACAGAAAGGGAAAGATGAAGGGAAAGCCAGAGCAGAGAGTGGAGAGATGTTATCGGGGATCAGAGATTCTGTCTGAGCTGTGGACCTCTCTGCGTTGTGAACTCCTGGAGGCCTGACCTGAAACGATTCCAATATGTGTCTGGCCAGAGGAAAGACATCCAAAAGGAGATAAAGTCACTGAACAACTTCATAAAGCATACACCTGTTTCGTATGTACACTGAGAAACAGAATGCTACAGGTTTGTCCTATAGATAATGTACAGGCATATGAAACAGGATAGCCTGACCTTCTGAACAGACATTTTCTTGGACACAAACTCAGGATCAACTTTTGGCTCCTCGATCCGGATTCATTCTAGCATCAAAAATCCAAGCAAACAGAGGAAAAATTACATTTGATTATCATGTAAACAAACAGCCAGCGCATGTCAAACAGTAACACAGAAATATGATTTATGTCCTGTATATGAAGATAAGTTTGCTTCTATTAAGGTTAATATTTTTTTTTTAAAAATTAGAAAAACAGTTGAGCAAGAAAGACGAAATCTTAAAAAAAAAAAAAAAAAAATCCCAGACAGAATGAACTGAGCTAAACCGAACTAACCTTAACTAAAGCATGCCGTTACAGCAGCAGAAATAAAACATTAAATCTACTCTGTTTCCTCCAATATACGGACTTGTTATATGACCAATGAGGTGGCTGCGCGCACAAAGCTCTACAGATGTAATGCAAACACTGTGGACCCATGAGAGACGTAATCATCATTAATGTGGTTGTTCTAATTAAGTCACCAGTGCATACTGCTGAGACAGCTGCCGGTTGTATGATAGCTTCCCCGATGGCTTGTCTATCAGGGTCTCTTTAACCATCAGTCAAGGCCCAAAAGTGGATTGTGAGCCATTTAAAGTCGGGTCCTCAAAGAGCAAGTGCACTAGAACATTTTTATGGCTCTGGCTTGTCAGTCTACGGGTGTTGCAGTATGTTCCGTTCAGATACAGACACCCCAGGGTGGTGGGGTCACGCTGCACTGGACTCATTTGTATCCTTCTGATAGATCTGTATACCTTGTTTTTGATTTTGGGATTACATATTATAATGACATGCTAATACATTGCAGCATTGTGCCTATTATTAGAGGCACCCACAACAAAAATAAAGGCCGGGTTCTAGCACTACTTGATCTTTGAAAGCGTATACCAGTTTGAGGAGAGCTCTTCCTTTTACTCTGATTTGCATGGTATTGCTGTTGGCTGTTGATCATCCCTTGAGGATAATGTGGTGCAGTTATGCGAATGCTGCACCCTGGAGAATGGCCCTTATCTTCAATGGCTCTGCAAAACTCCAGCTGTTTTTTAATTGGTTGCCAGGGTGGCTGAACAACAAGTGCCTCCCAGCAGTGTTCTGTTCGGTGATAGAGAAGCAGTAATGCGTGGCACGTGGCCAGGAACTCAGAGGGGCCTGCCTGGGTCAATAGAAGCAATGTTTGCTGCTGTGGTTTTCAAAACTTTTTCTCTAGGGGGGGAGAAGGATTTACATAAGAGTTGCTCTCACAGCCCAAACTGATTTTGTGGGCGATTGAGAAAGATAAACCAGCAACATGTATTTTCTCAGATTTTGGCTATCAACCAATGAGGTGCTATTACTCAGCCTTTACATCAAGGAAGTTTCAGACTGTATGGTGGCCAGCTGTTGCACAAGTTTTCCTTGTAGCAGGTACAGCACTCCATGACAATAAATTTCAAACTTGGCTGTCTTTCTGCCTGTCTTAACTTTTTAAATCAAACAGATCAAAGTTTTTTGTTAGTTTCCAAACTTTTTCTTTGTACGCTTTCTGTCTTGCTTTCTTTTAGCACTGACATCATCGATCACTTGATGGCCAAAAAATTAATCAGCAACAAGTTTGATGATTATTTAATGAGTTTTTATCATCATTTTTCTGGCAGAAATGCCAAACATTTTCCAGTTCCAGGTTCTCAATCATGAAGACTGTAAAAAGTAGAAAGAGTGTAACTGAAAGTATAAAACTGAATATTTTTGGCTTTTGGATTCCTGCTCAGATGAAACAAGCAACTTTCATGCAGAGAAATTGTGATGGACAATTGTTACTACTTTCTGATACTTTATAGATTATACAAAGCTTTGATTAATCCACAGTATAAAATCAGCAGCTGTTCCTTGCTTTCTGATAATGTAGATGAAAAATCACATTAGTCTAGTCAGTGCAATCAGCTGCTGACTTACTCCAAAGTTATATGGCAACCTACTTCAAAATTTCTTGCGACAAAAGTTAGGAAGTGCCGTATGTCACAATTTAGTGGTACACTTGTCCAACAGCAACAGCTAAAACTACGGATCACTGGTCAAACAGAATTTGAGTGATCGGCACTGAGGGTTGCTCCTGGCACTCATTTCTGAGTGGCGTTTCAACTCGGGGAGAGGAACAGAGTGACTGAATGACATTTATTGTTCCAGCCTGGCTGTGTGGGCAAAACTATGTGTTCTGTTCGTATAAAACACTAATAGTATTAGTTCACTGCAGGAGGTGCAGTTGATTTATTACTCCTTTTGCACATAGAGGTCTTGTAGAAGTAGATGGAATAACCAGCCTTTTCTCTATTTTCTACCTCCCTTTACGGGATTGTCCACCTGGCCTAGTGGGAGGCACTGATCCATCCTTGCAGTGACACTTGGTTCAACGTCAAACCACCAAACTGAAATGTCACTTTAACTCTCCACTAGCACTTGTCACTGCAGGACTGGCTTTGTCCCTAGGCAACAGCTGCAAGTTTCATACAGTGTGGTGTCGGAAAGGCTATTTTCCCTCCATCTCACATTCGAACCTTATCAGCCTATCTCATCTAATGTGTTGTTCCTGTGGTTAGGCAGGTGAAAATCTGTATTCACTCAAGAGATGCTAAAGACGAATCATCACACTTACTGCCCTTAGCTAGTCACATGTACACACACACGCACACACACACACACGCAACAGGCATTTGCCGAGACACACACACACACACACACACACACACACACACACACACACACACACACACACACACACACACACACACACACAATATCCAGGAGGAAAGGTAACCAATTTCGAGAAGCTGACGCCTGAAGCCACTTCCACCTTTTCTCTCTCTATTCCTCCTCTACTGCTTCACATGTCAAACTACACAGAAATATTCATTCACTGTGAGGAAAGCAACTATTTGCAGGTCTGCAGAGATCCTGTCCTGGTTACACTCTGCCCTTGTGAGAAATGGTCAACAATTGTCTTTGAAAGCTAGAAACCAACTATATAAAATATCCAAATTACAAGCAGTAGCTTAAACTATCAGAAGATACAAAAACTTTTTACTATGAACTTGGAAGTGATTGAAGTTCCTAAATACTAAATCTTTAACTTTTATGCATCTGCTCTTGAACAAAGAGCAGATGCAAGTATCCCTTATGCTAAAACAACTGTGGTAGCTTAGTATGCTCTTATGGGTTACTGGAATGAAGTGAAGATGATATGATATGAACATATTCTCAACCCATCTATGAATGTTTCATCTTACCACTCTATGGCCTTAAATGTACTTGCCCCGTCCCTCAATCTGTGCAACATATTGCAACATATGGCAAGTTTTACGATGACTGTCCAGTCGCAGCCACTCGCCAATATCAGCCGGTTTAGAAGTGAGGACATGCCATCTGTCAAAAAGCTGATCACTGCTGCACAACTATATGATTTTGTGCCATAACTAATGAAACACACAAACACAAAACAGTGTACGCACATGAAATATTGGGAAAAATGTGGGAACCATGTCCAGGGAGATGAGAGAACCCAAACCCTGAACAAATCTTAAGGGAAACAGCAACATACACTGTGTTTAATTTTACAGAGTCTTATCCTTGAGAAAAATCAAATCTCCACAACTGTTGTTTAGGATGAATATGTGTTCTTTGTGAAATAACTGACAAGCCACCATAGAGTTTCATTGTTCTTCAAAGATTGGTTTGTGAAAAGGAAAATTAAACTCATCGCTTCTTCCTTCTGGTTCAGTGCTACAATACAATGATACAATGATGTTTACTTCTTACTAAAATGAAAAAAAACATACTGTTCCTGCCTTAAAAAATTTAAAAAAAATAAAATAAATAAAAGTTGATCACTATGAGACTGAGCAAGTAATCAAACTTCTTCTGTCGCACCCATTGACTCAGAGCTGTGAGGATCAACCATGGAACAAGATGTGGCCAAAGCACTTTGGCCAGGCTGCAAAATGTCTGTAAAAGAATTACATCCCATCTGTTCTGGTGTTTATAATTAGCGGTTAAACGCTGAAGGGAGGAAATTAATCTAATTTGACAAAACAGCAGTAACAAACAGAGTAAAATGGCCAGACTTAACGACAAGGGTATTATACAGTGGAAATAAAAATCCACAAAGTTTATGATAATTGTCACACATACTGGAAAAAAGACAAAAACCAATACTTTAACAGGAAACAGGAAGTAGGGGAAGATACTAAGCGGTTTGTAGCTCTCAATTTCTCTATTTCTCACAAGCACACACAAACTGACGTGCACTCTGGCACACTGGCATGGGTATAGGCACAAATGCAGACATTAAGGACATAATTTTACCACACAAAACACAAAAAAACAGACAACTTTGCTATTTTAAGTCGTTTTGTTTTTGGATTAAATTTATCCTTTAAAGTAACTTTTTTGCATATGAAATGTTTTTATACCATTTTATCTTATTTACAGCAGAAGAGAAGGATGTGGGACGGCATGGTGGCGCCGAGGTGAGCAAGGCCTCTCTACGTGGAGTTTGCCTGTTCTCCCCAATGTGGGCTTCCTCCGGATACAACGGTTTCCTCCCACAGGCCAAAGACATGCAGCTTAGGTTAACTGACGTTTTTACATCGCCCGTAGGAGTAATGTGAGTGTGTATGGTTGTTTGTCTCTATGTGTCAGCTCTGTCACAGGCTGGTGACCTGTCCAGGGTGAACCTCGCCTCCTGCTGCCCAATGTCAACTTGGATGTGAGCCCCGCGACCCTCAAGGATAAGCGGCATAGCTGATGGGTGGATGGAGAAAGACGTGACTATACAACTGCGACTTATCAACTTATGTCTTTTTTTTTCCCTCTATCAAGCAACAGATACTTTTGATTTTAATTAATAATGCGTACAAACCTTCAAAGTCATGAAATTCCTAATCGTTTTATATTAAGATATAATGTAAAAGAAAATCACTTTTGCTCACGCTAATGAGGTTTCAGTCCACAAATATTCATCAGTCACAATTAATTCATTGAATTTTATTTGAGAAAGGTCTCAATTAAAATTCAATCATGTGATGCACCTGTCAATAAGACTTTCTGGTGAGTAGGACTTTGCAGAAATATAAATATATAGTTTTGTAAGCTCTTGAAAATAAAATAAGAGGAACGAGAAAACAAAACCCAGCCCTCCCCACCCTAAACACAAGTGGGTGACACAAGTGGAATACCTTTACAGTATTGCAGTGACTCCATGCATGCATACTCTACAGTACACCCTTCAGTTATGTTTAAATATGCCAGCATATGCTTTGTCTCCCTCGTGCCATAGGAGAGGCGGAGATGCGCTTTATGTTTAATGAGGCGTATCAAAGGTGTAAATAAAACATCGTCTATCTCAGATGGTGGCTATGCTGCTGAACCTTCATGGCTTCATTTAATCCTTATATTCACCTCTCCTCGTTCTTATAGCCTCTTATCACGGCGGAGAGGGGATACTCCTCTCTCTCGCTCATCATCAATCATCAGAGCCCGTGCCCTGTCACCCCGCTGGCAGAGGTGCTGTGCTGTGTGCTATTGTTTTGTTCTGTTTTGTTTGCTGCATTAGACTGCCTCTATTTTTGGTATTTGAAGGTCTTGTGGGTTGGCTCCAAGGCGATCCAGATAAATGTTTGAGGAGATTCGAAGACTCTTGCAAAACTTTCAAATGGCAAGCGTTTTGCTCTTGCCACTCGAAGTCTTCAAACAAGGACATTTATCAATTAATGACTGATGAACTAGAAGAAATGAACAATCACAATGCCGCTCCCGAAAGCCTTGAATGAGAACAGGTGCAAGACAAAACCTTCTCAAAACAACAGTCATTTCATTTATCAGTATCAGTAGACAGCAGCGGATTAAGACACATCGGCTTTGCAGCACATATTCATTTCCCCACATTAGAAATCACCAAGAATCGCCAGACAATCTCAAAAATGTTACACAACCAGATAAGCAGATGACTCAGCACATGGATAGCCTTCACATTGAGTGTATCAGCAGTGTATAGCACAGGAGAGAAGCTCAAATAGATAAATTAGAGTGTGTTACATCCTTAAAGCCAAATATAGCCCACAACATATTAATCTTCACTAGTGAGCAAAAGTAACAGTGAGCCAATAGGAAATACCTCAAAGCAAGCAACAACCAAGGAGAAAATATATATGTCATACAGCATGAAATCATCACAGTGTGCAAGGCCAACACATCACAACAGCCATTCACAACAGCCAGCGCAATGACGTATCGTTCAGGAGACCATTAACACCAGTAGGCCCACAGGAAAAGCCTTAAAACAGCCAGCAGCAGCAGCAGCAGTATCAAACACAAAACACTGAGCACTGATAAACAGCCAGGCCACATATAACCAGCACTGCAGGTTAGCACAAGAGGCAGGTACTTAGCTTTTTTGGAAGTGAGGCTGTCATCCTCAGCGTGTCAACACTAGATGTTTCCATGGCACCACTCTGAAGTTGCTTCTGTCTGTTAGTGACGGTTGGTGTTACAGTTGATCATGACGAGGAATGGCATCCTGGCATCCTGGCATCAGCATCATCATCATCATCATCATCAGCAGCAGCAGCAGCAGCAGCAGCAGCAGGGGGTGGCATGGAGACCAAACATCAACATCATCTCCTCCACGAAGTCCTCCTGAAGAAACGTTCGGACTTTTGAAAAGGCTAGCTATCTTAGGAAAGCAAGGAAGCCAGCGAGCATGAAGAGCGGCAGGGTTGCAGTAGCGTTAGCAACTTTGCGCAGTGCGTCGGCAGCAGAAGGAAAACGTGAACAGGCCGTTGACAGCAGATTGAACAGGCCGCGGTGTAGCAAGGTGCGCGAGGGAGAGGCTGCTGCTAACAGTCATGTGACCGAGGATGAGGTACGTGGAGGTGTGGCGGTATTACAATCAGATGGTCAGCTTTTTTTTTTTAAATCAATTAATCAGATAAAAACTAACACTAAAAAGTATATTAAAAGTTATTTTAATTTATTCAATTCCAATATACAGTATTTTTTTTCATTGATTAGGCTTCTTTATTTGTTTACTTATTTATCAATACAATTAATTTCATAATTAAGTTTATATTTCATTGTAAATTGTTCTTTTAACAGCACTCTTTTATTCCTTGCCTTTATACTTTTTGTAGACACTGTTGTATATACACTTGTTGAATAAAGTTTAACTTAACACATCAGGATCACACATTACCTAAATCAATGGGAATTTTCTATTGGTTTTTGGATTGTTGCAGATAAGATCTGTGATGAACAAAAGTTTATGATCCTCACACCTATTGTTCAGCAAGATAATCACATATGAACATGATTTTTATGATTTTTAAAACCTAAATACAATCTTTAAAAATAAAAAGCGAATGTTAGACTATAAACAAACTACACCATGGTTGCACGTCACCATGTCGTGCCTCTTCTACAAAAGACTTTACTCTTAGTATGAGTATAAACACAACAGGGCTGTGAAGGCCTTGTAGTGGAGTAGACATGATGACATTTAATGTCCCCGACAACCTCTGGAGTCTCATTTAACCACTTGTTAACAACCAGCCTTTTTTAAGACACATAAAAGCTTAAAAAATCATGAGTGGGGTTTTCACTGATGTATTTTATGTTGTAGAATAAAACATAAATTTGACTTGAACTTGTGTTAACCGCAGACCAATTTCAGGCATCTAACCAAAAAAATCCATCCAAAAAACACGGTGACTTTGGGATGAGGGAACTGGAAGTGCAAAACTTGCAAACGTTCTAACTTATTTCCAGGTTTTGGACTCATTCCTGCAGCCCTCTATAAAGAACCTCAAAGGACCTCATAATTTGTACAAATTGAAGTAAACACATAGAGCTTACGATTGTAAATTTGAGTTTACAATGGTTTTAGTCAGGTTTTTTGAAAGAGTTAAACCTATCCATTACAAGTCTGGATGTAAAGTACATTATAAGATAGCTACAGTTGGGCACTGACCAGGATTACTTGCACAAATACTTCCATATGCCTAACATAACATTTTTATTCCTTCCTTTCAGATAATGGTCTGATGGTGCCTATCTCTGCATACAGTAAAAGGGACAGGTCATCAGTCCAACGCAAGATAAGATAGCATAGCATAGATAAAATTCAAGTTCATGCCTTTTGAACAAAGTCTCCAGTTCACCTGCCTTAAATGTTTATGGATTGCAGGAGGAAACCAGAGCACCCTGAGAAATCTATGAGCAGCTTCTGCCACATTGTGCCCCACATAAACTTTAGTTGCTCTACGCTATACTTATTTCTTCACAGAGAATTGTTTAATGGTCCTGTGACCTGACCTAGATCAATTGTCCTATTTTTAGAGGCTTCACGCGTACAAAACCAGAGATGATCTTACAGCTTGGATCCTTAGGGAAATCAGGTAGTGTTCTGCTCAAAAAGCCAGAATACAGGACACGCCTGGAAGAAGTCAGAGAGGCATGAAATCTTAATGTTACCGTTCCTCTTACAGTGAGCAGACCAGGTCCACCGGTCATCTCTGCCTTACCAAGATTAATTGCTCGTCTCACAGGTTGGGTTCCCATTACGTAGTTTGTCCGTCGCCACCTCGTTACAGACACATCTTTCACAGCCAGGCAGCAGAGGAAGGCAGTCGGATGGTCAGACCCCTGCATACCTAGCTCACATAAACCTGATATGCTCGTATGGCTAAGACCAGTAAATCCTCTCCCCTTCCCCTACTTTGTGCACACATTGTCAAAGCAGCACTCTCACCTATAGGCAAGTGTTGCTGTACTCTCTGTTAAAACAAAAAGTATTTGGAGAATTTTAATGTGACTCATGCGTACTTTTCTCAACTTTTACTGCATCCCTACAATGTAACTATGACAACCAGTGCTGTGATCTGGACTGTTTTATCAGCACACTCCTTTAAATGTTATATTCTGCTTTGTCTCATTATTTATCCAACTTTTGCTATACACTTCGGTGACTGGCCATTAAAGTGTGGTGTTGTGTGGTATGTGGACACATGTAAGTGTTAATGTGTGCTTTTATGTGTGTGTAAAAGACTCGTTGGTCGGCATCGCTTTTGTCTGCGCAATGAAAAGTAGAGAATTTCCTGTCTAATAGCTGGGTGAGAGATTGTAACTAATGGCATGGTGTCAAGCCATGGGTAATGTATGGCTCCACACAGAGTTGGATAAATAGGATGTGGCCAGTGTGTGCATGAATGTGTGTATGTGCACTTTGATGCGTGATACCCATTGTGTGATGGTGGTATTGCTTGTATGTACTTATGTGTCTCAGCATGTGGCCACACGCTTGGTTGGTCATGTGTGCGAGGAAGGATGCACCGTCAAGATATTTATCAGATCTCCTAAGATTTTTCTTTACCCTGTCCTCTCTCCTTTATGGCACTGATGAGTAGCTGTGTAAGTAATTCATGGAGGATTATACATGTCGAATGGTAAGTTATTGTGTTTTTGTGGTCCTATTCATCTTCATAGTGACTAATTTGCCATGTGGTGTAATAGCACTGAGGACTCTGTGGGTATAATGGGAGTCAATGACATTTTCTGGAGATGTGATTGCCCTAGCTTTTTATTTTTCCTGCACACGCAAATACAAATGCGCATGCACATGGCACACACATGCGCGCACGCTGCCCAGATTTGTGAGCAGTTGGAGTTCATGTGCATGGAAAAATCTCCTATAAGCTTGAGTGAATGCAGGCGCTCCATCCCTCACATCCATCCGCCTATTTATCTAAGTAAGCTACATGTAAGCTGTTATTTATGATGAGACTCTGGAGAATTATGTGATCTAAGTAGCTTCCCTCTTATTATTGCCGTAATGCGCATTAAAGCATTAAAGCTAGCTGTGTATACTCTCCTGGTGGGTTTGTTCATCCATATTCATGAGGACGGGGAATCTAAGGTTTGCTGGGTTGTCAGTACATTAATCTCTGATACCTCTCTCTCTCTCCCTCTCTCTCTCTCTGTCTGTCTTTCTCCTATGAGAGATTAGAGAGATCAAATGTGAGGTAATGTAATAAACATCTGTGATGGGCTGTCATGTCTGTATAATCTCTCTGGAAACAACTGGCCAAGATTTTGTGTGGAATACAGACAACGAAAAGTTGCAAATTCAACAAGAGACCCATTTTATGAAGCCTGTGGCTCTGGGTGACATGTTTTCTACTTCATGACAACTCATTTTCCTGTTAGAAATTTCTCAGTGTTTTTATATTCTCAAGTAAAACAGGTACAATATGTACTGCATGGGCTCAACAGAAAGTTTACAACTTCTTAGCATTCGTGTTTGTAGTTGAAAACCCAATGGGAGCAAACTTTGAAATTGACAAACAGCAGAAAGGGAACAGAGACAAAACCGTTTTGGAAAACTTGTTTGATATATATGCGTGTCAACAAGAACTCTAATAGTTTGCTGCAATCAATGAAACAAGCAGTTACGAGAGACAAACAGAACATAATTGGAGAATGGCACTTTATTACAATTTATGGCCTTAACTGCCACCATCGTTAGTGTTCCCGCTGAATGAGAATATGACTACAGGATTTCCTCTTCAGAGAAATAAGGAGATGTCTTGAAAAAAAAAAGAAGAAAAAAAGAGATTGTCATGGCTGAGAGGAGAGAGAAAAAATGAGGGAGAAGAGGGGAGGAAAGGAGGGAAAGAGAAAGAGAGTGGCGTAGAAAGCGATGTAGAGATCACTCACCTCTTACCTCCATCCACCCATCCTTCTCCTCCTCATTCCCCCGGTCCCTCCGTCCTGCTGACAGAAATACATTAACTGAGACACGCTCGCCTTGAAGTTCCTCCCTCAGCAGCTGCTGTCTCAAACACTTTATTGAGTTATCGAACAGAGAATATATATGACAAATGGAGTCAACAGACTGGACTTTGGTTTACATCCTTATCTAAACACACTGTGTTTACCCCAGGAAATCAAAGTATAAATCTGTTCCCAGCCCATGTGCAGATCAATAGCCTGCTTCAGATACCTTCAGGTGTCCGTCAACAAACACATGGGAATATAGAAACTCCTTCCTCCCCTTTTAGCAGCTTATTGCAAAGCCAAAGCTTTTTGGGCCCTGTTCGCGATTTACACATGCACAGGTTGTAAGAGATGTGAGAAGCCTGCCGTCTCTCAGATAAACTTCCATCCAGATATCACTCTGACAGCCTAAAGGAGGGGAATAGGTAGAGTGTATGTACAGTAAGTTATTGCATTAGGTGCATCAGTACATACAGACAGAGGTGACAAATTAGAGGTAAAACCAACATAAAGGGACTTAGTAAGATGTTGGGCCATCACATGCCCATCAGAGCTGTTTCAATGCACCTTTGTATTGATTCTTCAAGTCTCTGGACACCATTCATAAAGATATTACATCATTTGGTGTTTTGATGATGGCGGTGGAGAGCACAATCCAACATGTTGAAAATCTCCCACAAGTGTTCAGTTGGGTTGAGATCTGGTGACTGTGAAGGCCATAGTTTATGATTCACATCATTTTCTTACTCATCAAACCATTCAGTGACCTCCCCTCGTGCCCTGTGGATGGGGGAATTGTCCCTCCTTGAAGAGACCATTCCCATCAGAATACATTTTTTTTCATCATAGTATAAAGGTGATCACTCAGACCAACTTTGTATTGATTTACAGTGACCTTTCCTTCTAAGGGGACACGTGGACGCAAACCGGACCAGCAAAATGCCTCCCACAGTATAACAGAGCCACTGGATCCCCTCACTGCAGGGGTCAAGCATTCAGGCCTGTACCGTTCCCTTCATGCACTTGCCCACTTGGAGAGAATATGATGAAAGATGACTCATCTGACCATAGCACTTTCTTTTTTCCCACATCTCTGTAGGCCGGCGCCTCTGGTTTTTGCACCACTGAACTCTCAAAAATGTGTTCATCTTTGTAATGAGGGTTTTTCTTTTTGCTGCAACCATACTATAAAACATAACCCTAACCCTCCAAGTAATTGCTGACTGACTTTTCTTTAGCGTTAACACCAGAACCAGGGAGTGTTCATCAGAGGGGATTGAAACCCATGAGACACACACATCTGCAAGACTCATTCAGAGCCTCATCCTCCTTCAGGCAGTACAGATGTCTGTCAGCACAGCCCCCTCCTGCTCCCCCACCAGGGGTGAAGGATGGAAGGGTGGAGATATGAAATTTGACCAGAGGAAAGAAGGAAAATTGTTGATTTTTCAACTTCGACAGCTACATCTCCTCACTGTACACGGGTCTAATTGTGTGTGTCTGTGTGTTTGTGCTTTAACACTCTGTTTTCTGTATGCACACAAACAAGACTTTGCTGTGTGTATAAATGTGCAGAGTGCAGCTAAAAAGGTGGTAAGAACTCTCAGTGTGTCTCCGTGTCACTGGATGAGTCAGCATGTTGTTTACTGATGTTGTTGTTGAAGCGGCAACAGAGCCTTACCCTCTGAGTCCCAGTGTGCCTCATTAGCTGCTGCCATTTCAGCTCTTGTTCCCTTGTTAATCACCTCAGTCGATCACCTCTGTGCAATCAGTTAAATTTAGTGATTAAGTGGAGAAACCTGAAAAATGCAGCTCAGCGTGGATTTAGGCAGTTACAGACAGAAGCACATGCCTACAACCAAGGAAAGTTTAGTGGAGTGACTAGATCTGGAGCAGCAATTGGATTCAAGCCTGTGTGAGTTCTCCCAATTGATGTACTGTTACTTTAAATTTTGTCATTTAAGTACTATTACTGTCAATAAAAGATCCTCAGTAAGTATTTTCATTTTGTTTGTATCTTAAAAGCTGTTAACTTTCTCTGAGATTGCCTGATGAGATGTCATGCATCGTATTTGATAAGCTGGTTATATGTTGTGTGTGTACAATATGAATCTGCCTATAACTAGCAACCATAGCTGTTGGAATACAATGTTTCCCTCGGGAATGTGGTGGAGAAGAATACATGGATTATAACTTGGAACTTTACACAACTGTATCAGTGTTTCTACGCTGCTATGCTGCCATGCAATGTTGCTTCCAAAGGTATATGAGGACAATATTTCATAGAAAAAAGAAAATCTCTGTAACAATATAACTATTGATTTTAGAAAGTACTTGCACCTGCAAAAAGTGCAAGAGCATGAAAAAGCCACTTAACTAAAGTAATGACAGCTGTGGTAATGAGTTACGTTCCACCCCTGGTTGCAATCAAGCAACACTTAAGTGTCTTTTGTCGAAACGCTCCTCCTTACCTGCTCCAAGTGTTAAACTTACTGGAAAATGAGGAACAAGAAAGGAATGTTTTGGGTAATTGAAAAATAATATAAAAACAAATGAATAATAAAGTAAAAAATGTCAGCTGGTTAGTGGCTCGTGGCCAGAAGCACCTGGGTTTGGATCTTTAACTTTTTCTTTTTTTCCACACAGAACTCCAGCACATCCTCTTGTACATTTTATTCTCCTCTTTCCACAAATGGATTTGTTTTTCACCTGTCACATGATGATGTGGCATTGTCTCTCTGTAATAATGTTCAGTAGATAGCTGTAAAGCTCATATTTTGTGTGTGTGTGTGGGCACACAGGTTCACAGATAGTGGTGTTAATGAGCATCTTTCAGTCTCCGTCTAATATGACCTTGTTGTTTCTGTGCTTATTCCATTTGAAAACTGTATTATTATTCAATAAAAGGCCAGTGTAATATACAGTGTCTAAGTACAATTTTTTTTCTTCAATAAGTAGGCCCCGTGGGCATAATGATAAAACAAGAGAAAAACCAGCCACCTCAAAGTCACTGTTGTCACTCTCATGTATCATCATACAAGCCTATTATGTGTGACAAGCAAGAGGTAAGACTGCCAAGAATATTTCCAGGCACCTGTAATCTTTTTTTGATCAGAAGTGTGTTTATATTAATTTGTCTTGCTTACCATTCCTTCTGCCATTTCCCATCAAAGCAGCAAGACATCTAATCATTTATCCTGAGATACTGTAGCTTTTTTATGCTAATATTGTCACCTCACTGGAAATAAGTAAACATTACTGAGACTTGGTTAAAGACGAACCAACGTCCAATTCATTCTGTCAACTTCCACATTATCCTTAGGCCAAAAGCTCAGACAAGCTAAGAGATTGCAGTCATGTAATCAACATACAGATCATGAAAATGGTATATCTCTTTAAAAAGCTTTTCTCAGACCTTTTTCTAACCTTGTTTTCCTCTTAAGATTCTTTTTGTTTTCAAAGCCGATAAATTTTTATCATCATATCTAAATTGAATTTGTTCCCTTTATCAAACCAAACATGTGTGCTCTTTTATCTGTTTAGGTAAACACCTCTTTTTGTAGCGCCATAATTTTTTATCCTCAACAGTTATCTCTTATGTATGACCATGTGCCGTCTCATTCAAGGGCAGTCCACTCACCTGTGTTTCATCCTTGAGTGTAGATTCCCGCTGGTGAACAGAGCTGACCTCAGTGCAAATGCAAATAAGCATGTGGCCGGTGCCAACTCCAGATCAAGACCTTTGCTCCCTTTGGTTCAAACATGAGGGGTTATTTTCGCACCTACAGTTGTTGTTTCCGTGTTGTTTTTTTTTTTTAGGTTTTCTGCCTCTCATCTGTCTTTCATCAGCATCCTGTCAGTCACTGAATGCATGCAGCAGTTCAGAAGTCAGACTGACCTTGACAAAAAGAACTGTCCACCAGTAACACTCCTGCATACCAATGTCCCTGTGTTATTGCTATGAGATGCAAATTAATACATTCATGGTGTACTCTGAATTTTGCTGGCTTTTCTATAGAGTCTGTCAAGTTGCTATTGAGTAGCAGAAATGACTGGTATACTGACCATCATAACGGGTGACTCCACAGCTACTTGTTCAAAAGTTGAATAAATAAGTAAAATTTCAGCATTTTAGGACCTTATTTAGAACATATTTATCCTCATGTTACTCATATTTCTAGATTTTTAATACAAAGTAAAAAGGTTAATCTGAGTTATTTGTAAGTTTTGCTAAGCTACATAGCAAGCGCTGGTATGAACAGCTGTTTACTTAGCAGTCTTGCCAAGAGCTTCAGGCATCATTGTGTTTAAAATGCAAGAGGTACTCTGAGCAGTGCCACTTCTTCAGGGCAGACTGGACGCTACAGTGACTCGGTATGGAAATCGACGAGACGGGCCACACAGGCTGGGGCTAGCTGCTTACCATGCTAACTTCAGTGGAAGAAAAGAAGTGATTGAAATAGAAGCAAAACAAGTGTAAACATTGGCATTGCTTTCCAACGCTGGAAGCAGCTCTTGGTAAAACAGCTGTTTGTGTTGGCTATGTAGCAAAAGCAAAACTTACAAATAGCCCCTTTAATGCAAGATTTTCACTATGATCTTAGTTTACTAGGGAAAAATTGAGTTTTACATCTGATCAAGTATCTTGGTGTTGCTACACTGATTTAGCCAGTCTCATATAGAACCTCTCTGTCCACAGCAGTGTCAACAGTATTAACAATAGACCTTGTGAATAGGAGAAGTCGTGTTTATTTCCCTGCTTTTTCCGAGCAATTCCTTCCACTACACATCAGCCCTATTGTAGTCACCGCTATGCATGTCATCTCCTAATTCTGCTAAGCACACTAACCTTTCACAGCACAATGTAATAATGGTGGGTTTAATGTCACGTTGTCGCTCATTGAGAGCAGATTGACGAATCAGCTGGGGATTACACAAAAGATTAAGTGGAATAATTATCCCATGTACAATTAGGAGTGACATCAGGCTGACTGGTAAGGCGGGTGGCAGATGTGACAATTTCATTTCAGAGGTCAGAGGTCCTGTTTGATTGCAGGTGAGAAGTAATGCAAAGAAAATCTATTAATTTATGCAGTCCTCTGACTGTCGTGTTGCCCAATTACAGCACATAAAGACATGCTGACAACCAGACATCTTATCACATGAAAAAATGTTTGTGAATTGAACTCCGCCTTGCTCATTCAATTGCAACTATATTAGCTGATGGTAGACATTGCAAATAATCCCAGAATATGATGTTTTCTTCCAAAAAAGCAGCAGTGTAAATAGTCACTCTAATTTTAAGAAATCCTAGAACAGATGAGCTTCTTTGCATATCCTTTCATGTTATTGCAATGTGCCTCAGGAAATGAGTGTAACCACTGTCAGCTACATGCCTCCTGCTGCCACTATCTCGTTCAATACACTCTGGGTTTTTTTTTTTTTTTTTTTTTGACTGAATCTGCAAACAGAAAACCTCTTTCACTTTCTGTCAGTGAGTGAGCCTGTGATATTCTTTGACATGTCTGAGCTACTGATCAATTTTAATTTGTCATTCACTAAATTATTTTTCTTTTCCAGTTCACTATAATAGAGTAACTTGGAGTTCAGATATATTTTTCCAACCCCAAGAGAAACATGTAAAGATTTGTTATAAAATACAGACAAAAAAGTTCAGTAGCGTTCTTTTTGTGCAGACCCACTTTCCCTCTGTGTGTGGGTTTTCTCTGGGTGCTCTGACGGAAGTCTTGCATTTCTTTGCAGTTGCAAACAGGTGAATATAAACTCTAAATTGCCCCGTTGAGTGTAAGTATATGCGTTTATGTGTGAGCCAAGCAGTAGGCTAATGAAGTGTCCAGGGTGTTTTTCACAGTGCATGCAGATGATAAGAAAGTACAGAAAGTGGATGAAGTGTTACACACTGCTATATAGATACAGTTACATGTGAGAAGAGAACTACAAAGGGGGTTATAGGTTTATGTTATCCTAGCAGTTTTACCCATGAGGTTGTTGACTGACACATCAGTAAGAGAGACGGGTACAAATCGCTCTTACGACTGGGCTATAGTGAAAGATAGAGAAGAGGGGTGAATAACTTAAGCCTGGACTGGTATAGAAAAGAAAGAGGAGTTGAATGAGGAGAAGACGAGTGGAAAATGTGCCCGCTGAGGCGTAAAATTAGCAATTACATTGGGTGTCATCAGTAATGACTATTTCAGTGCAGATATAGGGGGTTAATGTCCAACAGTGAGACTGTAATTCAGCCGTTACACCTGTGTTCAATCAGCCGGTCAGAGGCGGCTGTGATGGAGCACAACCCGGCTCAAAAATCGCGCCTATGCACCGATAAGGCAAGATGGCCGCCATCTGCTGGGAAAGCTTTCAGAGGCAATTTATTTTTTAAGACCCATATGCTGACCTTGGTTGTGAAAGAACACATTTGTATGAAATCACATCACAGGTTTTATCCCTCTGTGCGTGTGTGTGCGTGTGTGTGTGTGTGTGTGTGTGTGTGTGTGTGTGCAAGTGCATGTCTGGGTATGGGTGTGTTTACATGATGCACAATTTTTCTTCAAAGGAACAAGTGCAACAGCTGAGTCTGGGAATTTAATTGGCTGAAAAAACAGAGGTCAGGAATGCAGTTTAAGCTGAATATGACAGGTGGAGAAACAGATTTATTTCAGCTTGGTCTCTAACACAGTGGGGACTTCAAGGATTTGTCTTGACTACCCATACATGATCAAAATATTTAATCAGTCCTCCCATGTGACTGTAACTACAGATTCTAACATCAGTTTGTGTTTTGCTTTTTTCTGACGTGACTGTGCAAACCATGTGAAGAAATGATCATGCAGGGTTTCTGGAAAAAGATATCTTAATTTTCACATTTACACAGCCACCTTCAGGTCCGGCAGGTTGGTCTACCAAAATAGTCCTGCTCATTTGGTTTGATTATTCTGCAGCTCTCATAAAAAATAACCATCTGTCCTTGGTTTCCAGAGGAAGCGCTTTTTAAAATCCCTACGCTTTCATTCATCACCATGATGTCACATCTATCACTGCGGTGACGGGAATACAAATGAGGTGGATGCGCACTCAGTGGCCCGCTGTAAATAA
Organism: Seriola aureovittata; assembly: GCF_021018895.1. Classification (NCBI taxonomy): domain Eukaryota; kingdom Metazoa; phylum Chordata; class Actinopteri; order Carangiformes; family Carangidae; genus Seriola; species Seriola aureovittata. The sequence goes on along the minus strand of NC_079368.1, from coordinate 25,553,783 downwards.
TTTACTGTTTTGTTTTATTGAAAACAGAGACACAACATTATTTTCTGCTAGGACTCCCCTTGGCCAAGGTCTGCAGACACATTCATCCAGGGTGCACCATATAGAGAAAGTTAAAATTGTCTTTATTATGCATTATCACTCTAACCATTGAGGAGGGCTCTTTCGTGGCTTGGACAGACGCTGGAGTGCTGTTAGTGAGATGATGTGATACATCACAGCTCCTCAAAGCCATATGGTGAAAGCCTGGATATATCATGATGTATTAGTTATGTTTTTAGAAGCCAGGTTTGAACATGTTCTGTTCTATCATTTGTTGTGGTGATGAATTACATGTTATCTTGCAGACACAGGAACACTGGCACAAGCAAACACACACAAAAAAAACATATGGTCATGTACAGACATATCTAGGAAAACATTCGGCTTCCACCTTCTACATCACCCTTCATCACCCTCTGTTGCCCCATGTACTATAAGTCACTCCATTTCTATTCAAGCTGAATTTAAAAACATTCCCTGGCAGAGGATACATCCAGCAATTTAAAGTGCAACTCTGAACGTTAATCCTAGTGCACCAGTTCACTGACAGTGCTGATTATAAAAGCTTTAATTGCAAGCTTTAATTACCCAAGCATCGCCACTGGAGTGACAGTTTTAGAACTCTCCACTTTCCGCACCTTTAAACTTGCCAGCCAGTCGTAATCCTGTTGGGAGGGTGACATAGTGGAATTGGCTGTAGCCATGCTCCACACTTACTTTTCAATAGTGCACAAACCATCTAATCAAACCTTATGAACTACAGCACAACCTAGTATATGAGACTGGCATTATAATCCCTGTAAGGCACCACATTTTCTTAATTTCGCACTCTGTAAAACTGCACCAATCAATAGTCTAACATAAAAAATGGGTCAAATGGCTAATTATAATGTAAAACGTGTCACTCCTGGGCACAAACCATGAGAGAATTATCTCCCAAACCTGCAGTTTCCCCCAGTTTTGTGCAACATTTCAGCATTCTTTTTAACCTTATGGTTTTGGTGGTATGGGCTGCATCTTTATTTTTTCTGTCTCCCAGTGCTCACCAATCTCTTTTACAGCCACAGAAGGAAGTTGCTGTGAGCAAAAGCTCTGGTAAACAGAATGTACCCGACAGTCACCAGCACCAAATTGTAGATAGACGACGTTAGCTTGCTGTAGACATGGTGAAACATTTAACAACTATAAAAGCCTGATCTTTCCCTTTGGAGCTGGTGGAGACCCAAAACAGAATAAAAAGGGGAGTGTATAATGGACTTACATTGGTCAAAAGGCCAGAAACATGACTTCAGATGAATAATAATGTTCCTCTGTGTCAGCTGGAGTATGTAGATGAATGTTTGCCAACACATACACTATTATAACTTCTTTACGGTGAAAGAATTGTGTTATGCTGCCTCAGAGTGGCCACAAATCTATGAATCTATAAACAACATCTGTATGTTGTCTACTTTCAATACAACCTGTGAATCCCAACACTAACCACTTGCTAACTGGAAGCTTTGTCCAACAAAAGGCTTGACACAGCGAGTCTTCGGTGCCATCACCTCAGTGCTCTGCCTCCATTTCCTCTTGTTTCTTGGGCCCATTTGGCCAAGTGCCTCTGACATATCTCTTATTCCCTCTCTTGCCCAAAGCAGCCACTATACCAGAACTATCCACCCGAAGAAAATCAATTTGTCTACCTCTGACGCGTGCTGCACATCTGTCACTTCAAGCCCTGGTTCGCTTGTTCATTTACAGAGAAGTCTTCAACTAGCCCCAAGCGTGTGGAGGAAGTGGACCGTTGTCAGCAAGCTAAAGAGCAATTTAAGAAAAGATGACCAGAGCAAACCTCAGCTGACAGGCAACACGAGTGAACCAATCATACATGTACATTTAAATGTCAGTGCATGTTTCTGAATGTTGAGAAAATATAATACAAGTGTGAGTGTGATTGCGTGCATGTGTATTAGTTGGGGAGTATGCCAGTCTAAGACCTTGTAATATAAAAAATAACTCCAGGCTTTCAAAGTGGACTTAATTTCTTCATTTGTCCATCATGTTGACCTGTAGAATTACACTCATTGAAACCGTAGAGCAATTAAAACATGTCCTTCAGTACGATAACATTCAGTTAAAGTCTTTTAAAAGCTGCAACTGAACTAGGCCTATTAGTAGGCCGATGACTTTGTCCATTTTTGTCATTGCTCACACCTTCTTGTTTACTATGCTGGTTCTGCTGCAGACTTGAGGTGGAATAAATATCCATATTCAAAATGAATGATGATGACAATAGTGCATTGTGACTTAATATCCCTATTTAAGGACAGACACTGTATTTCTGTGGGTGTTTTCTCTGTTACAAAGATGATTTTAGTGTAACAGCATGATATTTCGTTGTCTACCAATGTCTAATAAACTCTCAGAGGTGAGCTAGTGCAAAGTTGTGATACTTTTTGTAACTGTTGCCATTATATTGTTTACATAGTTTTTATTATTTGTTTAGTTTTGTGAGACTAATTTCATAATTAGGAATTTATTGGGGTTCCATTTCTTATTTGTACATTGTTCAATTTAGAACGAGCAATAGAAGGCCTATTGAGGGCTTACCTTCAAGTTGTGCATAAAATCCTGTTGGACTGCTCGCGTGAGTATGACTGACAACACCGGCAGCCAAGCAGCAAGCGTGGACTTGGTATATGAGCCAGTGATAGTTTATGCTGGTTACAACGAGCTTTGATGGGACATGAACAGTTATAAGGAAGACTCAAAGACTACTCCCTCTTATGTAGCCTGCAGCTAACCAGGCATTTGGTTTATTTTTCTTTGTTTACTGTGGTAAAATGCTTTTTTTGCTGTGTATGCTAATGTTTGTGTTTGGCTCATGTGGTTATACTGCATGTTCAGTTGAGAATCTGAAAACTGGAGCACATACACTACCAGTTGACAGTGATGGAAAAAATTTTTTTAACCTTGTGGCATATTTAGTCTAAGTGCTAAATACCTTGGATTTATAACCATTGCTTGAGACATGTAATTAAAGTTAATTGACAATAGAAAGATCAATTTGAAGTGACACATAAGTCTTTAGACTGAAGTGACAATAGTAATTATTATAAATTATTTTTTATTTGATATGGAGCATAACTTATTAATTTAACAAATATGTTTTTTTTAACTTTATTAATTTAAAGTGTCTTTAAAATGTTTTACTTAATTGTACTACCATCTGATCAAAGTTACCACAGACATAAACACATTGTCACTTCAGATTAGCCTTTTTATGAATGACAACTTTTCTGTGCAACTTTCAAGTCCTAATTAGTGCATGAACAAATCAGTCTTTAGGCTAATCAGTGCCATTTTAAAATGTCAAATGAAAGCCATCATCGCACATTCGATTGCATAATATTCGTGTCGACAGGGAATGATAATAAATCCTCAACAGTTTGTTCAGATTTGATCACTGGTGATAAAAATATTGCGTATTAGAAAGGACCGGGACCTATCCTTCCCCAGTTTCAATGTTAAGACACAGAACTCACTGACCACAACTACTTCCTCCAACCTCACCTGGACTTCTACCTGAATCACATGAAGACCTCACTGGCACCCTTTCCCTCCGTATTATTGGGTTTTAAAGAGAGCATTATGTAGTGTCTAATAGTGCTCGTAATCCTGAGCCGGAGAAGCTACATTTATGGGGTGGGTGATGATGATAATTATAATGTGGCTGTTTGTAGGCAGCATTATCACTGACGGACATGTGGAGAATGATGAAAGCTTTGCTTGATATCTCTCCCTGAAACCTCTTTATGACAATCTACAGCTATTGTTGTTAATGATGATGATAAGTGTGATGGGTTCAAAGTGAATTGGAGTCATGCAAAGATGTGATATGTGCCTCACTCAATTTGAATGTGCTCAGGCCCTGCTTCAGCGATACAGAGTGACATCTTCTCGTGGGTGGGAACGGTGCATTCTCCAATTGCTTTTGTCCCCAGCTGAATATTAATGATAACTGTAGAAGTTTTAAGGAGGGATGCTTGATATGAGTTGCATCAGCTGCATGTAGAAGCGGGGATCATCATCAAATCAGTGTTGTAGTTGCGTGTGGTCTTGGAAGACACGCAGTATTACAGCCATAAAAACGCAGATAAAATCCTATTTGACAAATGGAGCAGAGCAGGCACAATGTGACATTGGCATCACCACAGTTAAGACATCGTCTCACAGCTTAAGCCATGCTCTAAATATGAAGTCTTAACTAAATCTCTCAGCTTATCTGATAGCAGACACTTCAGGGAAAGTGCTGTGGCTATGAGTTTTCATCCCCACTGTCACTGATTTGTTAGGGCCACCTTCACTGCTGACACTGAAACTCTCCTCTCCTCTTCTCTCCTCTCCTCTCCTTTCCTCTCCTCTCCTTTCCTCTCCTCCTTTGCTTTCTCTCTCTCTCATTCCTTCCCTCCACCCGCAGCTTCTACTCTTTTCTTTCTCTCCATCCATATTACCATGGTCCGCTGCTCCCCATCTCCTCTGGGGATTAGCAGGCTAAACACAGGGAGAGGCTCAGTAGCATATGGGAGACGGTTCCTCCTCAGATCGTAAATTCGCCCATGATTGAGGGGAGTGACGCCAGGCCCCTACTGGGCAAGCAGGACTTCCAAGGCACCATACCAGGCAAAATGACCTCAAACTGACATTAAAGCAACCTTGAGTGGGACTTAATGTGTCAGCGCTCTCGCTGGAACATGATGATAAGGCTCCAGATTAACAGTTGAGACTAGGGGGGGGTGACACCATCTTTCGGCAACATAGGAGCTTAAGGGAGAGGAGATGCAAGATGCACATGTGCTCAGGCACACGATCACATGCATGGTAAAGATGAAGATGTTTGGTCAGCAGCAGAAGCAGCGGCAGCGCCAGCATCTATTTTCTTGTGATTTACTCAGAGTTATAGTATATTCTATTTGTCATTGACAGGCCATTAGGCAAGGTGAAGAATGAAGGTGGAATTTAAGAGAAAGATGGTTTAATCTGCCTAATGCAAAAACACCATTAAGGCCTTTCCTCAAGATGTCACTTGAGGCCACAAGTTTAACTTTATATTTCTCTCATTAACAGTACGTGGGAGATGATCAAAGATGAAAATCTCGCTCTGCTGCTATAAAATGTTAGAGAAATTAAAGGAATTTGATATTGTGGTCATTTAAATCTTTCTGTTCTCTACCTTGAATCACTGGTTCCCAGACTTTTATGCCTTACTAGAAAGCCAACTCCAGTTTTGACCCCTTGTCATTGAGTACACATCTATAAGTTGTGTGTAGTTAGTTTGTGTAGGAGAAATGTTCTTTCATTTCCTGCATTGACTATCATCTCACAACCATTTATAATAGATAGATAGAACAATAGACAGATAGGGATGTTACAGACTAGATAATATAACAAGCTTTTAAAATACAGCATTGTTAAAGATTAAACCAGTGGTTTCTAACCTTTTTGGCTTCTGATGTCTTACAAAAAGCAGTGTGTAGTCAGGGTCACATTTCAGATGTCTATGAGTTGTTAACAGCTCAACCAAATAGTGATTTTTTTTTCCCCCTTTAAACTTCTCACATAGTTTAATTTCAGCCAGTGTTCAAATGATCCAATATCTCAGCAAAAATCAAAGATTAGAGAAAAAGTCCAAAAACTAAAAACTGATTTGAGTATCAGAACTTTTTTTTTTCATCTTTCCTTCCCCATGAATCATCTTTCACCCCTCAGATGCCCTTGTATATAAAACTGTATGTAAAGTAGTTTGAAACTAACTCCACCTCCAACATCTACAACAATAACTCAGATGTTTCAGTATTAATCATCTAATCATGCCCCATATAGTAGTATATCGGTCAGAGAGAATACTTTAACTACATTCTGCTGCTCATACTTACCTACTTTTACTTAAGCAGGATTTTTAATGCAGGACTTTTACTTGCAGTGTTGGAGTATTTGTACATTGCTGTATCGGTACTTTTACTTAAGTAAATGATCTGAATACTCGTGATGAAACGCCAGACACTGCTTACAAAAAACGAAGTCACCGTCGTGATAGCTCTCATGTCCTCTGCTCTTTTCTCACTTCTCTCATGCTAAATTGAATTCCTTCTGTCTCCTTCACTTTCTTGATGTTTCTCGGCCCAATGGCTGTGAACCAGCTGAGCTCGCTATCCCACAGCTTTGATGGAGATGGAGTCAGACTTATCAGACTTCTGCTCTGTCAACATAAAAAACATAGATGTTTCATGTTCTGCATTAAAATAATACCAGCAGACTGTTAAAGGAAGCTCTGTGGCTTAATCAATAGTATAATTACACTTACGGAAAATATTATGTCATGCGTGGCAGTGATTGGACTCTGGTGTATTGTAATCAGTGAAACTGGGGCTCAGTGATTCGTCTGGCTGAGGCTGTGGATAGGGGTACAGTGAATAACTTCAGATGAAATAAAGAGAAGGACACAGATGATCTCACAAAGCAGGCATGATGTTTATATTTAGGCTATGGACTACAAGAACAATGGCACCGTTCATGTTGTTTAATTTATATCATATTTTGAATATTTAACATTCAGTATCACATATCTTTCCATTCTCCCTTTATCCGATTCTGGACTCTGCAGTCTCTCTCGTGTTTCCCCACTTGAATCAACGATCTGAGCTGCAGCTATCTGAATGGAGCCCTTGTCTCAACACAGAACTGCTGACCAGATGCTTGCTGCTTTTATTTACTTCCAATGAAGATGAAACCGGCTATAGGTATGAGGATCAGCTGAGACCTGTCGCCAGCAGCTCTGTATGTGCTTTAGGATGTGAGGACATTCCTTAACAGATAGCAGCGGTTAGCAAACACATGGGATGAACTGCAGCATTTTATTTACTTCTCCCTGGGGACCTAATTTGATCCAGGGCAATGACATTTTTGCCTGTATTTAATGACTTTGGGGGGATGAGAATGAAGCCCAAAAGTTTTAACTCAGCAGCACATCGGCGTTGCAAGTGTTTTGAGCAGTTTCTGTGTCAACTGAATGGGAGCACAAATACTAAAAGAGTATTCCTTGGGCCGAGTTGAGGGAAGAGATACTGCATTTTGTATTCAAAAAGCACGCTGAAAGGTAACATAAACAATTCTACATTTTGGTCTAGGCACGTTTCCTCTCGAACTGTGAGCTCAATTTGTTTTATTTTGACGTTGCTCACAAGCAAGCGCTACTGGGCACCAGTTACTGGTTCTCATTAAAGATTGTTCCTTTTCACGTTACATTTGTCTTGTGTGGCTGAAGCCAAGCTGAAAACATGCCCACTGGAGTTCTCATCACTCACATACTAGCCGTGGTAGGACTGGCAAGCGGCAGCTCCTTCAAGGGTACTCAACAACAAAACATTTTTATACCATGTTTTCCTCTGCAAACACAAAAGATCTCCTCTTCACCTGTCAACATGATTATTCAGGCCAGTGTTCCCTGCTGAATGCAGACCGGTGGTCTTACTTTCCCACATGGAGCTGTAGGAAGTCTTGAGATGTGGGACAAAGGAGGCCTACAGTCCTGCCTGGATTACCTCATGCCTTTGGTCCCTGAAGTGGCCAGTCAGTCTCTCTCTCCCCACTCTTAAAAAACAAGCAAGGAGTTGGAGTAAGTAAGGAAGGAAAGGAGAAAGAATCCGAAAGAGAGGAAGAGCAGAGTGTTGAGTGGGTAAGAGCATAAAAGGTGCCGGTGAGGAAACAGACTGAATGTGTTAGCTAAAAAGAGAGAGAGAGCAAGAAGGGGGAAAGACAGAAAAGGAGGGGTCTAATGTTTAGTATTCATCCATGTTTGTATGATTAGGCCAAGTAGGGCAATTAGTCCAGATGGAGAATAGAGATTGGGCCTGAGCACAGGACTACTGATTCACATAAGAGTTTCCTCAGGGACATAGTTCACCTGGCATGACTCTCCCATCCAAGGAAAACTGACCTCACACAGCACACAGCATGGCAGCTCAGACATATTTATGACAAGTTTCCCACCTACTACCATTACATATAAGCCTGTGGCGACTGACCCCGTCTGTTGTTTACCAGTGAGTCACCGGTCTGATTTTAGATTTGCTTCTTGCTTGTGTGGTGCAGTACATTTGAATTCTTTTTAGTGGTGGGTGATATGATTTTCTCTGAGGAAAATTTCACTTTTCACTTTGCAGCATTTGTCTGTAATGCTAAATGGATGTTTTTGTGTTTTGTGATGCGTTTTTTTCCTTTTTGTTTTTCTCAACCAAAAAGCTGAACATCACACGTTTGACATATATAGAAGGGTGCTGTGGCTAATATGTTAGCTATCAGTTGCCTGTTTACACATGTAGCAGACATTAACATTAATCATGAGTCATGTTTCTGGTCACAAAGGTCTGTTTTCACCTCTCTTTTAGACATTCACTGACATATCTGGCTCTTAAGCAGCTAACCCTGACCCACTATGTTCACCAACTTGGCAGCTAGCGTACCGTGAGTTTAACCAGAATTCAGTAATCAATAAAGTATGATATTTATTAATGGCACCAGCAACCAGAGACACAGGGGAGACCACAGCCGACATGAACAGACCGAGGACAAACCGGACATAAACAGACGATCTGACACGGACAAAGGGGAGCACAGAGACTATATAGACACAAGGAAAGGTGATTGAACACAGGTGAAACACATTAAGGCGGAGCAGCCAATCAACAAACAGAAACAGGACCAAGACAGGAAGTAAAAACTTTGAGCCACACAAGGAAACTACAAAATGAAACAGGAAGTGACAAAAGTCCAAACATAAATTGAAACCTAAAATGTTGGCCATGGTAAACCATGACGCATACTTCTATTAGGTTAATAGAAAACATAATCTGGTTGCAGTTACATTTCCTTTAAAATATATATTCTGTTACAAATTAGTTTTCTATATCATACATAAATTTATGTCACAGCAGGTGCCTCCATATACACATCTTGCCTGGCCTTAACTAGTTTTATTACAGCATTTGCACTGAAGTTGAATACATAACAGTTAAATGAAGAAGCCCTGATTAAATTAACATCTCACTTGACCAAGAATTGAACTTCAGAGATTCCGAGTAAAGGCGATTGTTCAGAATAAGTGATGAAATCTATGCGGTGAGAATGCAAGCTGTGGCAACTATCACTTCAATATCTCAGAGTATCAAGCTGTCTCAGGGCATCAAGTGTTTCAAATCATAAATGAATTGGAAAAACAGCTAATATCTCACCGGACTGAGCCTCATTGATTTTACCCTCAGAGCATGAAAAAAAGAGAAAATCACTTTGCAAGCAGCGTGAAGCCAGAGTCTCTGGGCTCGTAACTTAACCTTGAGGTGTTGAATAATTTTTCTGTCATTTGATGTGAGTCTCGGTGCCTTACAGTAACCGAGGACTGAAGACCACACATAAGTCTATTTGGTCATAAAATAAAGTCAAGTCAGACTACTTCTGAAGTTTAAATGAAAATATTATAGTACAAAAAGTGACCATTGAATAAAACCTGCCCAAAGCTAATACCTCAAAAACATAATAATTGATCACCAATATAATATATAAAGCAATAATTCCCAACCTTTTCCATCTCAAGGTCCACTTGAAAATTTCAAAGATGTTGGCAGCCCACAACCATCTGTAACAATGTGGAAACCAAATAATGCCTCGAAGCACTTTTTATTTTGATGATAACAGTGGAACATTTTTCTTTTTTATTTGATGGGGTGAGATCACTTGTTGATTCACCATCTGTCTCTTGAATCTCTTTCCTTTGAATTCTTCCTGTTGCTAACCAGTTATCCATTTTGATAGAAAAGTATACAATGCGGTCCAGCAGAGACAACATAACAGTTCCTATCATTGTCTCGGCACAGTGGTCGGCCTTAATATGAGAAAGGATTAAAAAATGAAAGTTTTTAAACATATTTGATGTTTTTAAAAATAATTTTATTTTGAAAACATTTTAATTTTATTCATATTTTTTTTAATAATTACATTTATTCACCAAAATTGCAGCCTACTTTTTGGCAAATTTGACGGCCCGCTTGCAATACCTTCGCGGCCCACCAGTGGGCCCCGGCCCACAGGTTGGGATATCATATAAAGTAATATTATAACACTCATAATGATGATGCATACTTCCACCACTGGTATCAGCTCCCTAGTCAAGGATACTATGATACATTAGATACATTAAGATGTTCACAACAACTCCATTACACAATACTTGCCACTGTTTGTAGGATGAGCTGATCACCTCTCCCCTTTTGTACAGTGTAGTGCTTTATACACACTGTACAATAATACATGACACAACTGACCAAGCTGCAGGTGTTTGTAGGAGGGTGCTGCTGCCTAGAATTTATATTGCATTATTATTTTTATTTATTTTATTAAGTCTTTGCTTTGGGATAATATGTCAGCTTCTAGTTTGCACATGTTTCTTTTTATTTATGTGCATCCACCACCATTCACTATGAGTCAGCATGTGAACATCCATATGCAAAGGATGGTTTAAAAAGAAAAACTGAAAAATGTGTCCTTGGGAATGTGTCTGTTTTTCTGTGGTTACAGCACATTGTGTATTAGTAATGCTGCTGAATGCATTTAATGAGATGAATTTATTCATTTAATGTTATTTATTCAACTCTTTATGCATGAATTAATGCAGTCATACTTTAATTTAACACATATGGGGCATATATGCTGTATATATGCAACATTTTGAAAACCAATTTTTATTTACATTTGTATTAACTACGACGTGAAATTTACCTCGAGTTTATATGTTCATGCTATATATATTTGTGTACAGCACCATATGTCCTCAGTTATTTCATTCATATATTTTGTTTTTGTTATATTTGGTTATATCCATATTTATTTCTACTGACACGCATTCTATTCTCAGTTAGCCCCCAGTGCCTGCACGTTACTCAGAAACTCACTGAAGCTGGGTCCATCTTCGGTGACATCTGCCATCAGCGGTGCATGACTGTGGAGAAATCTGTTTAAATCTACAGGGCACTGTACTGAATGGTTCCCATTGATCTACATTTGCCTGACACTGTGAGTGACAGAGCCAATCAGCCTATCACGGCCCTGGAGACGAACAGACACTCATTTACAGGTGAGATGGGGTGGGATGAGTTTGATTGATTGACAGACTGTCACTGAGCCACTGGGGCATTACAAAACCATCTCTTCACAGCAGGAGAGTAATATTATGTTGGTGTATGAGTGTGCATGAGTGTGTGCATGTTGATGCTCTTGCAGGAGTGTGTACGAATGGGTGTGTTTGTGAGTGCGAGTGGTCATCCTTATACAGATTACCCATCGCACCTTGAGTGCGGTGACAGGTAAAGAATCAGGCTGTCAGGTTGGCCCAGCCCACATCTTCAAAGACTGGCAGAATTAAATAACCGTAATAATCAGGAAGAGACTCTGACAGGAGGCTGCCAGGCCAGAATCGTATAAACTCTGCACATAGATAGGGAGACTTGAATATGCACGTATCCACACCGCAAGGTCTTTCTCCCCTCAGCCTATGTATTTATACAGACTCTTACTAAAACCAGTGCTCCTGTTAAGGTCCCACTCTATCCCTCCCCTTCTCCCCCTGCTCTCTCTCAGTCTTTTTCCCTCCCCTTCTCCCCCTGCTCTCTGTCTCACGCTCTCTCTCTCTCTCTCTCTCTGTCTTTTTTCCCTCCCTTTCTCTATCCTGTGGTTCAGTGTGGGATTCAGCCGTGCCATTACTCAAACATAGCCTGTCAGTACAGATAACAGTTGTTTGTTGTTTAACACTGTACAGAGAGCTGCATGGCAAGCCAAAATGTGGAAACATTTTGTTATCCTCACTATTTTTTGCATGATTTCACATTCAGCATTTTACAAAACTGGTTCAAACTGGCTTAAAGCCGCAAACCTGGGATTTTTTTTTTTTTTTTGTCTTCAAATATACAGTCATATTATATCTCAAAAATCATAATTAATAGAGAGGAAATGTCTATTATGTAATAATGTCTGGTCAGCATGTTTAGATATCCATCATAGAGAAGAAAGATTTCTTTTCAGCCATTAACTTCCTGTTTCAAAGCTTCAGTCTATATTTGTTATACAGTATTTCTTTGCCTTGGAAACCTGGATTTTTGTTGTTGAATTACCTTGTCATCCCAAGACATCTACTGCCCTCATGTGGCCAGGAAATGTACATTCAGGGGCAGATGCTTTTTTTTTTTTTTACCATAAGAACCCAAACACATAATGAATCCACATTGTAAAAGTCAAGTTGCAGACATGTTTTCATTCAGAATAATCAAAAATCAATTCAGTTCAAATGACTGTTTTGTTTTTTTAAGCCTTTACTGGATAACAGAGAATAAAGGGGTGGAACCACATGCAACAAAGGCCCCTGGCTGGTGCCTCAACCCCTACACTACCAAGGTGCCTCCAAATGACTATTTCAAACGGTACTACCGATGACACGTGATACTTGGTTAATTTGTTAACTTTATATCTGATCTGTGTTGGCCCATATGAGTACAGTACCATGTGTTTTGCTTTTGTTATTTTATCTCTTCGCGCTTGCCTATAATGTAAGTCTTGAAAGGCCATGTCAACTGGGCACGTTTAAGTATGACACTTGAAGCAGCTCTGTGGGTTTGTCGCTCTTAGTGACAAACCCACAGAGAAGTTTCACCCACCTTTTCAACCAACTTCCTCTCGGCTCTACAAAGCTTTATAGCATCTTTCAGCTAACTGCTGGTGGTGGTTTCACAGCCCAGAATTTTACTGTTTTCATTCACTTTCTCTGCTCTCTCAGTATCGATACTGGCTGCGGCATGCAGCTGTTGCTTGTGAAAAAGCTCACTACTTGTCCAACAGGTGGTGATAAAAAAAAAAGAAAAAAGAACATGACTAAAAGGAGGATTATTTTGAATATCTGAAGGATGTGTGATTAAGCTCGTTTCCACTACTGCAAACTGGTGAGAAAAGCAGTTATTGCTCAGTAAAATGATTCATTTAATCACTTAGTTTCAGGTGAAGTTGTATTTTAGGTGAACGAATAATTGTTTCAAACAAGGCAAAAAAAATTAGTCTGACACTGATATAGACTGTAAGGTGTGAAACTTCATCCTGTCACATAATAACTCCCTCAATTCCACACACCCTCTTGCTGACGAATGTAACAAATGTTCTTGCCTGGTTAAGGTGCAGCATGTGTGTGTACAGCATCTCCACCATAAATAAATCAACCTGACTTTACGGTGGTATCACTGTAACATGCACCATGGGAGCTCAGCTCAGATTGTGTTGATGAAAAGTCTCTGTGCGGAAACATACTTGTTTGCATTGTCTCTCGCTGGGTGGTCTGGTGCAGCATCAAGGTTTTCGTGGGAGAGGAAGCATGTGGTATTACAGTCTCCTGTCTGTGGAACCTGACTGTATAGTTTGGTGTGTGAGTGTGTGTGTTATTGATGTACTGTTGACGTGTTTCTGTGAGGGCAGTCACGCTCCAGCGGAACCTGTTCCTGTAACCCACCTGTTGCTTAGGTTCACGAAAAGATAATGTCCTGTCCTTCCAGAAAAAGGCAGGAAAAACAGTTGAGTAAAAGGTTTTACTGAGTCTACTTGTTTACATACCTTTACACAACCCATCTTCCTTTCTCTCTTCCTCTTCTGTCATCGTCTTTCGTTTTCTGCTATGTTTCTTTTTACAATGAAAAATGCTGAGCAGGAACCTGAAGTCAACCTGGGACATAACATAATAGTTGTGAGAAGAAGAGAACAGGCCAGTAATTCAGATAATACTACACCGCATAGACCATTAGCCAACATGTCTACTGACACATTCTGCCTACACATATATTCTCACTCTCATGTTATTCCTCGTGTCCCGGCATCTGCAGACTGGTCCTTGTGCATTTAGATGATTTTGGAGCCCAAGCTGTTTTATCAAGTGCACTGGTCCCTGAATGAGCTTCCCACCTTGGGTTTGGCAAACATCATTTCCTGCAAACTCCCCGTGATAATAACGCCAACACCAGGAGGGGATTTTTAACATAATAAATGGAGAGTTGGACAGATGAAGACACAGAAAGAGGAAAGTATGTAAGGAAACTGCTCAGCCTTCCTAAGTTTTAAACTCTGTCTTTTGACTCATGTAATCTAGAGAACAGATATAGATTGATTTCCCTCAACATAAATCCATGTTTTAACAAACTGATTAGCAAAGACTGTTGCAACTTAACACCAGTAGATGGCGGCAATATACCACTAGCAAAGCCTCTATTATTTGAGTCATGTGCAACCATTTATATGCAAATGTTAACACTTGCTATAGAGATTACAAGGCAGGTTAAGTTTGAGTCTATATTCTACATTGTTCCAACATTTAAAAGATGTATGCATGGTGATTTTAGTGTTTGAGTGAAGAAAATGACTTCAGTCTCTGGCTTTTTTTTTATCTGGGTATATTAACTTAATTAACACAGGAGAAAGAGAGCTTTGCATACTCTTCGCATACTGTATAATTAACAATTAGCACATATGAATCCAAGTGCTCTGCACACATTTTCATCACCATCCACGGGCCAATAAAAATTTCAACTATTGTTTTTGGCCAAATATTCTCTTCCAATAACAATCTCTGCTCCATTCCCAGAATGTAAAGGGGAGGATGAGAGGGAGAAACCAATAATTCAAACAGATGGCCGTTTCACAATTTGTTGTTTGTAGCTGTGTAGCACTTTCTTTTCAAAATGAAATATTGCATCACTTTACTTTCCAGAGAAAACTAGCATGCTGTTCTCAGCTACGATGGGACCAATGCTCCCTGGATGACAATGTCGGTCTGTCGAGCCATCACTTTAATCCAGAATGAAATATCTCGGCTACCATTGCCATGAAATTATGTACAGACTTGGATGGCCCCTAATGGATGAAGCCTACTGACTTTGCTTATCCTCCAACTTTTCCTCCAGTGCCTCCATGAGGTCGACATTTGTGGTTTAGATTGAAATGTCTCAACAGCTATTGGACAGAATTTGGCATAAACATTCTTGTTCCCCTCGAGTTGAAAAAATATCCCAGAAACTAATGACATTCTAATTCTAATTCTAATTCTAAGTACTAATTGGCAAATTTTAGCATGCAAACATGCTAAACTAAGATGGTAAACATGGTAAACATTATTCATTGTCAATGGGTGCATGTTAGTATGCTGAGGCTAGCATTTAGCTCAAAGGACTACTGTGCTATTAAGTACAGCTCATGGATATTTTATAAAAGCTGTTAGCTTCGCTGTAGACTTGTTTTACTCAGAGAAAGAGATGTAGCCCAAAATAAAAGTGTTTGGAATCAGAATAAATGAAATGTTGGGACACTATTTGCACATAGGCTGTTCTCTGTTTTGAGCTTGCACAATCATTACAAACACACTTTTACAATCCACTGCAACATATGAATTATTAATAAAAAACTTTGTAAGAGCTGGGTATTGTTTAGGGCCTATTATCTTCCTCTTCCAGTGTAGTGCTGTCTATGATCTTCCAGGAATGAGAACATGAGAAATATCATCTGAAATGTAAGAAGATGCTTAGGCTCTGCAGTGCTGTTTGCTTGTGTGTGGGCGGCAAAGTTGTACAAATGTATTTTGGGGGAAGAATTACCACAAAGCTTTCAATTTACTAGAAAGTGTGCTGTCCTCAAGTGATTCTAGTGAAACTAGAAACAGTGACAGGAAGTGGGGCTTTTAGAGCGTCTGAGTTATTCAATAAACTGAAAATTCCTTTGTTTGACAAATATGTTGTCTACATAATGTAGCAAGAAATAAAACCTGTGAATTTTTCCCTGCCTGAGAAGGTTATCAGCAAAGTGTCTGTTTCCTGATAAAATCTGCACTCCTTTCCAATAATGCAAAGGGGAGGGGGGAGAGCAGGAAACATCAGCTGACGCAGAGAAAGATGCTTTGCTGTTCCACAATTGGTTGCTTATAAGTCGGCAGCCTGCCATAAATCAACACTTAACGTTTAGGAAGCTGAGGGGATTCTGGGAAAGCGTCTGACAACAACAACCAGCAAAAATAGCTTAAATAATAACTCCTGGTTTTGCTGTGGATATCATTACTAGAACTGCTGGCCGGACCCCATCACAACAAGATGCATAATCATGCTTCCCGGAAGAAAGCTGAACAGAACGACCTCTTGACTGGGGCTGGATGCCATTAGACCAATTTCCACCTAAATGTAATTATTGTATTACCACAGTATATGGTTCCTTAGACTTTTGTGGCTCTAATAGATTGTTATTAAGTTCTAACAGGCAAACAGGCCTAGATGAGAATCATTAGAATGAAACAGTGAACTTGTGCTGGTCCGTATCTTCCTTGTAGAATCATGCAGTGCGGTGTGACGCTGCAGCTGGATGTTTTGGGTGTGTGTCTTTTCGAGCATCGCAGAACCTCTCCACTTTGACCAGCAGAGGTCAGCAGACGCTTGGTAATTGTATGAACCGCCTGAGCTAAATCAGTGCTTTCTGGAACATGGCTGTGTTTTCATCATTTTATTGGGGAAGCTGATATCATTAGACTTACTTATATCATTATATATCACCTAAGATTCCAGCGAATCACTGAACAGCAGAGGGCTACGTTAGTGTCTACGAGAGGTTTGCAGTGGTTTTCAGACCTGGTTTAATGGGCTAATTATGGATCAACCTCTAATGGGTTTCCGATCTCAGCTTCTCCCATCAAGTGTTATAAAACACTTTCCTGGCTAATAACAACTGCAAATTTCACTGTAGATGTTTACCTGAAACTGATACAGATACAGATGATTCAGGCCAGGATCAAAACATGATCTATTTGCAGTGTGTCCAGGGCACTTTGCTCATGTTACATGACTGATAGCGACATGTCTTGCATTAAAAAATTGTGCAGCCAGCAACACCAACCACGCTCACGGAAGACCTGCTTTGATCAAGCTCTGTGCAGCACATGACGGATGAAGAAGGTCAAGGGTGAAAAGCGAGACGAGAGAATTGTCTTGTCACATGTTGTCACTTGACTATGAAGGACGGGTGAGAGAACACGGGGTGCTGTTACAGTGTGTAGATGTGTAGTTGTATTCTTTAGAGCTGGATCCCACCGGCCTTATGGAGCGGGTCATGTGGTGTTGGTATGCAGCGGAAAGCAATCGGCGGCCAGTGCTAGAGCTGTGGCATGCTTTGCTGTGACATCACTGGCCTGCTGACTACATTGCTGCTGAAGGGGGGCTTGCATACGTTTGGCTGCCTGTGAAACCAAGTAAGGATGCAAAAAAATATTAACTCCAATTAGGGCAAACTATGGATTTCTGACCAACGAGAGTTATGTCTCCCCTGAGTACAACATCAAATCCCCAGTGGGGATGGGTGGGTGTAACCTGTTAGTCTTTCCAGCGACGCTCAGTACAGTATCACCTCTCCTGTTTGAAGGACGGTTAGTACTGTGCCCTTCTCCCCTTTTCTTACTACCTATCCTGTCTGCCTTGGTTTCAGGCCAGTAGACCAAAGTTAACTCTCATCCACCCTCTGAAACTCGTCTGTTTTTTCCAGCAAGGGCTGTCTATAGCCTGCAGGTAAAAATGATCTGATACTCATTCTTCCCCTTGTCATAACACACCAGTTAACTTAAGTTCTGCAGTTTTATTGTTGACTTTGCACATTTGGTAACAGCCCTCATGAGGAGACTAAAATCCAATCTAACCTTTAAAAAGGTCATTGTGAAACAGTGCTTACAACAGGAGCTCAGTTATCCTCAGGACTGGATTCAAGTTGTTCTCTTGGTGTTATACATTTAGTATTAAGTGGGACCAGCAGTGACTTTGCAAACTGAACAGATATAGGTCATGACGCCTATATCAGGCACTCATGCATGAGTGTCAAACACCATACATGCCTTTCTATATATCTAAATAGCACTGAGCAACAGAGGGAGAGAAGGGGGAGTGCGAGCTTATGGACCCTTCCCATTTCATCCGCTGTATGTAACATAGTCAGATACAAACCACCTGTTTACAGTATGTGCATGCAAACCAGGAATGTGATGGGGGAGACATACTATACGCAGCAGCGAATTCAGCCTTACAGTAACAGCAAACAGCAGTGTCAAACTTCAATGTATTGTCTAACTGTGCTGTATTGTGTGTCAAAGGTAAAACCCACAACACTTCCCGTCACTGATTTTCAAAGCCATCCTATGCTGGTTGTAGATAGCAGAGGCTATATGTATGCTGTAAGGGATGTGTTTCTTAGGGTGTTTTTACTTGGAATAGAAAGTAGGGTAATGAATATTTTGATTTTGACTTTCGATCATTATTCAGTCCCTAGTGACCTTTTCTTTCCACATGGTGCCTCTTTACAGGAAAGCATTGTTTTTTCTTTGCTTGCATGCCTTTTGAATGTTGCCTTTTTTATAGAAACAAATGTCCCTTTGGGTCCCAAGAGGATAGAAGCTGAGCACCCTTTCACTGTTCAAAAAACCCCCATGTCATGTACTAGATCCTTTCACCTCCCCCCCCCACAGAGAGTGGGCTGTGTTTACTGACTCAAAGTTGACATCGGTGGGTTTCATTTGTGTTTTGCAGTTTACATGCATGCTTTTTAATGAGTAGTCAAGAGGTGAAACCACCCATACACAAATACACACACACACACACACATACACAGGCACAGCATTTACAAACATGCTAAGCCCACATACAATACATCCAGGCTCTGTGTCTCACGTTTGGTTTCCATGTGGTGCAAAGAAGGCACAGCTGGGGGTCACTTAAAGAGTGTGAGAGAGATGGAGTGAGGTTAGCAGAGTTGGAGGGAGGAGAGGAGGTAAATAAATGGAACAAAGAAAATGGTGCAGGACATTCTGACCCAGAGTGAAGAGAATGGAAAACAAGGCTAGAGTAACACTGTGTGTCAGCATTGGCCCTTGTGATGGTGCCCCATGCCAAGACTGTCAAAAGATCACAGGGACACAAGTATCTGCACAAACACACACACACACACACACACACAAACATACACATTACACACCTGTTAATTTTATTGTGCACATATACACACTCACACACACACACAAACAGACAGACCAGCTCTGCACATGAAAAACACACTTGAATATGCACACACACACACACACACACACACACACACACAAGGTTAATAACGTTCTCCAAAGAGAGCAGTAAAGGAGATCAATAGCTATTAGAAAGCACTGTGAGGTTGTATTTCACTCTCTCACCTCTAATGTGTCTGATTTGTTTCAGTAAAAGCGTGCAGCCATTTCTTTTCATCTGGTCACTTGCTATTACGGTAACAACTAAATATTACAAGCAACACATTTCCTATTCCTCTGTGCCCAAGAGGCTATATTTGTTTAATATCCCTAAGTGATGACAAGAAAGTCTGAAGGCTATATTTAGCCCTTTCTAACAGCAATAACTATGAAAAACATCATAACCATAAACATGACAATTATTTGACCATATCCTGCAACCGTTTAGGAGGGTGTTTACTGAGATAAGATTACACACATTGTAGAGTTGAAAATTTGCCAAAGTTTCCTTGTACTGCCGAATAAACCGGAGAAGATACCACTTGCCCCTGTGAGTCCACATGACTTTCTTTTATAACCCATTTACAGGGAAGGTCTCTCAAAATAGCCACTTAGTGGAACATGCTGTCTTCAGGGGGCATGTGTGTGTAACACATCTTCAGAAAAAAAAAAGAAGGAGCCTCATGTTGCTTCAACAAAAGGCATGACAAATTGGATTTAGGGTCAAAGAACATTGTGATATTTCTTGCTTTCAAGATGGGCAGTTCTTCTATTATACTGTCTGCAGCTGACTTTTCTCCACTTGGCCGGTCCGTTATTTAGGATGTAGAACAGAGGACTATTTAAAGGTTTGCCAGATGAAGCACAGCTGATTGCAATGTAATTGTGAGCCGTGCCAGAACTTTATGTGGGCGTGCCCATGCTGCAAAACTGAAAGATATGTGCAGTGTTGAATTGCATATAGTAAATGATGAATGTAGTCGATATGCAGCGTAATTAGGCACCAAATCCTAAATACTACTATCCTCTGCTCTGTTTGCTTTGAGTCAGTGTTCCCCTACCCACAATGCCATGTGTGACTTTCTCTCTTACGCAGACCAAGCCATTTTCAAAACCCTGCGGATAAACTTCACACACTCTTTCCAGCTCATCCCACATACACTGCAAAATCCCCATCGTCCAACAGTCAGAATCTCTTCACTAGATTGGAAATCATAGCAGCAAAATGATATACTTAAAGGGAAAAGATAGCTCAGTGGTTTGCACATTCACGTCACAGAGTTTGATGCTCTCCATGTGTAACTGTGGGTTTATCTGTTGTGTGCTGGTTTCCTCCCACGTTCTGAAGAAAAGCTAATCAGTTGAACTAGAAGAAAAAAGGAGACGTGCTTTAGTAGTTGTCAAAATAATCAGACTAGTTGTTGTGACTTTGTGCAAAGAAAAATGCTGCTTATGAGTTACAAGACATCAATTTGTTTGTTATGTGTTTTGAGTGATTTCGGATCTGAAAGAAGTGTTTCAAAGTGAAACAAATGAAAACTTATTGAAGATCACTCAAATGACTCTAACACTAATTGAGAAGGAGCCTATAGTTCAACAGTGCGACGTATAAATGAAACAGAGGAGCTTATCGTGGGTGGGTTAGGGTTAGGGTTAGACTGCTCAGACAAGAAAAAGAAATGAGTAAATAACAGAAAATACAGTTTCAAAATTAAAATCTACACATTGCCATTGCAGCAAAACAAACTGTAGCGTCTGTACGTGTGGAGGAGTGGTAGACAATAAGTCTCGGCCTCATTTTCTCTCTCCTTTTAAAAAGCCACACGCCTGACTGTCAATGAGGGGTGAGAGGTCAATCAGTAGCAGGCTGAGAGGTCATCGGGTCAGAGGTTGATCTCTGTATTGCCATTGTGCCGTCCCCTGGGCTGTGTTAAAGGGACTAGACAGCTGTCCTGCCCCATAAAGATACATTAACCCTGCCCTGGCTAAGTGCAAACTGGACCTACTCTCTGTTGTGAACGTCTCTGTAATGGCTGGAGCAGGAGTGTGCTGATGGTCAGATAATACAGCTGTAACAGTGGTGTAGCATTTGGTTCGCAGAAACATGTAAGTGTGAAGTTGTTCTATGACATGCACATATACTACTTAGTCTTTACTCTCTTATGAGGTATCATGAGTTAGAGTCTTGTGCACTGTGTCTGTTGAAGGGTGGTGCTCTGTATCTGGTGCAGCTGCCGTATCTCTCCAAGGACAAGAGGAGGAGAAAAGGGAAAGCGAAGAGGGTCTCTGCCCTGCGCTGTCTGTATCATGCTGCTGCTGCAGCTCCTCTCTCCTCTGCCCACTACTCAGGTTTCACAGCCCACACGACTGAATCACACAGTTGCCCAGGAAATAAACATGTGTGCGCAATTGCACACACACACACACACACACACACACACACACACACACACACTTTTTTATACCCCCTGCAATGATTCATCATTACCCCCTCATTTCCCCGGGGAGCAGTGACTCAGGGTGAGAGGAGAAAAAGAAGAAGAGGACAGAACATAATAGGAGTGCAGTGAAAAGTGAAGAGAACAGAGAGCAGAGTTGAGTGGTGTAACGATGAGCAGTTTGGCCTTCAGTGCTTTGAGGAGGCAGCAGGCGCTCTGTTCAACACAACTTCTGCTGAACATGAGCTTCATCATGCACAATGCCGGTCTTAGTCACCACGGCAACTGTTCTATGGAGTTCAATAGAGAGGATATTCTCTGAAAGTGACATTCACCATTGTTTCAGCAAATTCTGTTCCCCTTATGGGCCTTTTACCTAGATGTCAATTCTTAAAGTATATGTTTCCAAAAGTTACTGAAGTGTGTCTTGTTGGACGCCCTCTGCTTTAACAAATGCAGTCTAATTTGGAAACAACGTTTTCTCTGGAGGAGTCTAAATCGCCGTCTTAAGAAAACCCTCCTCAAACTAGTTACCACCCCCCCCCCCCAACCCTAACCCCCCCCAAAAAAACACAGTGCCTTAATGTTTTACGCTGATTATAATATAAACAAATCACACGCAGCAATTACATGTGCAATAAGATTTGTGTTGAGGCCCTGGTTTTAAAAGTCTTACAAGTCAGTGCCCTTAAAACCTTGTATCAAAGGACTGCAACATTCAACAGGCCTTCCCAGAACGTGATCCGGCACTTGAAACACAGCTGCATGAGCCCTAAGATAAGTGATCAGCGTTATTTCTCAAATAGTCTTGAAATATTTTGGTGTGTCCTATTCAATAATTGTGCATCGTTGTTGTTTTTTTTTTTGCTGAAATGATGAAAGGTCAAGGCAGTGATGGTGGTAGTTTTGGACTAATGGCTTACGTTATAACCTTGCTCTAGGTATGAAAAGTTCCCATTGATCTTAGGATAGGAGGAAGTTGTTGGAATCTGCTCTTGTTATGGGATGTTAAACTTCATAGAGTGTATCAATCATGACCAGTATGGCTGGTTCTGTGGTAGTTCTTGCATTGTCTTTTGGAGGCTTCCAGAGCAGCTACAGACGCTGGAATCTCTCTCATGCATGTACATGACAGATGGCACGCACCGGGTAGATTGGTGACAACAAAGCAGAAGCGTCAGTAGCAGAGTTCCAGTGACAATATCTGCTGCGTACAAAGATGCAGATCTCACAATGGAAAAAAAAAATGTAGCCCACAAATGATACCACACTATATATCGCTTAATCTGTTAAAGGAAAATACACACCTCTTGTTGATTCAAACCCCTTTCTCTGAATCTTGTTTTTGATCTTTTCTGATAACCTATACCAAAGTGTTTTGTCATTAAAAAAGGGATGATCTTTCGATCAATTATCCTCACAACACTACTTATTCCTCTGTCTTTCCCACATGTTATAGTAATTACTACAGGTCTACCCATCTATGAGAGAAGCTACTACAGTTTCTGGCCAAGTGGTCCTTATTGGTGCAGTTATGAGCTGTCAGTGTGACCTTTTTAGACAGAGAAACAGGGTGAGTCAGAGCATGTAAAGTGCAGCATCTTAAAACATGGCCAGACCACATGGTGTAGAGTTTAGAGAGAGGGAGAGAACCTCACAGCGGTTAGGCATAGTGACTCATGGCTCTTTCTCTCTGGGCTGCTTTCAACCCCAGTCTACGCGGGTGGTAGGTAGGTGTGTGTATGTGTGTGGGATTGACGGTGTGCGTGGCAGCATGTGGTGAGCCTTGTGTGAGGATCTGCAACATCTAATGGCAGGTATGTTCATACATAAACAATGTAACGAACTTGTCTTGGGTCTTAAATGAAATGCACAGAAATTATTATTATTATTATTATTATTACATTTATCTATTTATTTATTTTAATTAAGCTTGTTTCATCCTGTCTCATTAACAGATGGCTGTGGAAGTTTCCGATTTTAAATGACATGTAGGACAGAAACCACTTCTGAACTTATGAAAACAGCCTTGGCTGCGCTGCCCATGATGTATTATTGTGAAGAGAGTACCGAGCAGAGCGGAGTTTCCTCCATCGAAGGAATCCCCCCAATGCAGTGACCTGGTTTCTGTCTTTCTCACATATCTCACACACACACACACACACCCACACATACAGTACTAACAGGGCAGCTGTTTAGATGCACAGATGCGTGTAGTCATGTAGTTCGTATTAAATTGTATATTTCTGATCTTTTCTATGTTATCTGCTGTTCTGTGGTCTAATATTAGTGAGACTTAGAAAGAATTGTGTGTTTAACTTTCATGAAAGTTCAATGTTTTCATCTCTTACTAAGTAAATGCCAAACCTAATCTGAAACCAGTATCTGTTACCTAGATCTCTGTGGCATATTGGTGTCTACGTCGTGGCAAAAGGTCCAAAAAGACAGGTCATCATTGGCTTGACCCCTCTAATGGACTATGATGATCTCAGACCTTTGACCTGTACGCTCACACCAGCCGCAGCCGGTATTGACTCGGACTGAGAATAAGCTTGCAGTTGCAGCTTGAAGAAAGAGTGAAAACCGGCCCTGGATCAGCATCTGTGACCATGTTTAGCCCCTTGCCCCTGCAGTCAGTGAGGCTGACAGCCAGGGTGGAGGAAGTGAGCGTGATGTCTGATGATTATCTGACTGACAGGAAACCCTTTTGTCTCTGGGTTTATCTGGCTGCCTGAAGAGGAGATGACGTGAGCACTGGAGGACAGAAAGTCCATTTCACTGGTACTGTGTAAAACTGTTGCCAGCTTCCTGTAGATGTACCCAAAACCAAATAAAAGACTAATCCAGTATGACCTTTGCTTACTGAAAATGATGCACGCCATTATCTCTAAGCGCACTGTACCTCTAAAGTTTACCTTTAATATTGTAGGTCACACTGAAATTCCATTAACCCAAAACAGCATGCATCTCGAGGCTGGATGCTGGGTCTGTGTGCCAGACATTCCCTCCATTCTTGGTCCCGCTGGCTCCTTGCCTCTTACATCTTTCCTCCAGAATACTCTCTTTTTTTTCTTTTTTTTCCCTCCCCCTTACTCCTCACTGCTGGTTCAGTTGTTGTATGTAGTTGTTGGTTCCAGACATAAAATTTCACAGAAATTATGAATAATGGGACCCCACTGTGTATACAGAAGCCACCATGGTGGTCTAGCACATGCTCCAATTCTCTGTCTTCTCTGTTTACCTTTTTACATCTGTAGCTGTCCATGTGCGCTGAGTCTGGTAGGCAAAAGATAGTGTAGGAGCTAAGATAAATATTGAGTGTAAATACAGAAGGCTCTTCACTCTGTGTCTGCCTTGCATAAGACAACATAGATAGGTAGATAGATAGATAGATAGATAGATAGATAGATAGATAGATAGATAGATAGATAGATAGATAGATAGATAGATAGATAGATAGATAGATAGATAGATAGATAGATAGATAGATAGATAGTAGATAGATAGACAGATACTTTATTTATTCCCTAGGGGAAATTCAAGTGTCCATTAGCTCATTGTTGATAATAATAATAATAATAAAAAAACAGTTAATAATAAATAAATAATAATAATTACATGATGGAGCATGTAACGTAAACATGTCAATCCTGTGTGCAAAAAACAAAAAAACACACGCACTATAAATGTTCACTTCAAAATTAAACATCTATTTCATGAAAAACTTATTGCATATAAATCATCGTACCATGTCCAATAGAGGAAAAGCCACCTCATTTTTCACTTCTCCCATGATGGTGCAGTTTACATCATCAATATTTCAGAATCTGCCAGCCTCAATAGCAACAGAGAGAATACCAGGTCTTCAATGTAAAAGTAAAGATCTTTGACTTATGAATTCAGAAGTCAAACAAGTGGAACACCTGTGTAGTGGCCTATGAACGTGGCGCTGACAAATCTGCAAAAATGATGTGATGCTATCATGGCAACATGGACCAGTATCTCAAAGCAATGTTTCCAACATCTTGTGGGGTCCACGCCATGAAGAACTGAGGCTGTTGTGAGAGCAAAGGGAGGCTCTCACTAAAGCGCTCTGCGAGTGTATGATTCAGTTTCATCTGTATAGTGAATGGATATCCCTCCTCCCCGTACACCGTTCAACCGTGACTGCTGAGACACTCCAAATGTGCATTCATTATTATCTTTCAAGATCAAACACATCATGTTTTTTGAGGGATACGTCTGAAGTCAGCAAAGCTGTTGGGCAAAAGAAATGCCCTGTTTTCTTGCTGTAGTAAGAGGGGTTTCTCCCTGCACTCATGTGACTTCTCAGACAGAAGAGGCTATTTGTTTTTGTGGTGGCTTTATGCAGGTGTGCAAGGGGGGGGGGGGGGGGGGGGGTATTTGTGGGTCTGTTTGTGATTTGCTTTTGCACATACACCACTCATATTTACCAGACATGTTTTAAGTGGTGATTGTGGTCTCTCTGTTTTCATGCCGGACAGTCACAGGGGCACCTTCTGTGTGCATGTGAGTGTTTGTGTGGTGGGGAGAGAGAGAGGGTTTTTTTTTCTGGGTCTGTGTGTCTGGTGGTGTATCTACTAAGATTCCCGTGTCCTCGCCTCTCCGTGGTTCTCACAGGCAGGTTGGGTGGCACGCTGAGTCTTTGGGGTCTGTCCCTCCCCACACAAGATTTTGCAGGTGGCCCTGATGTCAACCACAGACATGCAGCACCCACACAGAATCAGCGCTAGACAACACAACCTCCTTTTGAGCGGCAGGGTGGGCTCACGTACAGAGACGACATCCCTCAGCGATAGAAGTGGTTCAACTTCTCCTCCCAGAAAGCATCTGTCCTGTTGAAATGTACTTGAGAAAACATGGACTCTGTGCCAACATAAGGGGGCTGTTCTGTTACTGATCCTCCCCTCTGATCTTAATGAGATGTGGAAAGAGAGTTTTAACAGATCAATAAAAAAAAAAATCACATTATATTTAATCCTCTTCTTTCAATTTCACCGTCTTGTAATCTCTTTGTCACACACAGGCAAGTAAGGACACTGTCTCACTGGTGATACATTTGTCTGACACACACGACTTCAGCTTCAGTGTCAGCTGCTCCTCCGCTAATGAAATGGAGTTTTAAGACTGCAAGAGGGGATCTGCTGACTTTAAAGAGACGCTACTTTTTACCCATAATGCTGTGGCAGGTGGAAAGGCTCACTAATCCCATTAGCACAAGTTCTTCATCCAATCAACCAAGACAGAACGTGATAGTGGAATACAAAGAAACAAGGAACAAAAAGTAGACCCATTGTAAGGAGGTAAATACAGCATCCATTTTCAAGCAAAGTCATGACTTACTTAGATCTTTAAAAAAAAAAAAGAAAAGATAGCATTACTCTAAATATAATTCACGCATCTTTATCCACATAACGAATGTTTTGCAGTTCTACTGCCAGCAAGAAAAAAGCCCTGGAAGACATCTGCTGTTGACAGCATTGACATTCAAAATTCTATGTAAGGTAAATACTTGACTGAACCCAGATGATCTTCAAATTGTGCACACATATTTGTTTTGCACAATCCATAATATAGTATTCTGGAGTCTTGGAGTGTGCAGACTTCAGCTGCAAACAAGACTGGGTTGTGTAAGGTTTCCCTCAGTCTATTAAAAAGGTTGCAGTAGGACATCACCCTGAGTGCACAAGCTCTTAAAATAAAGCTTTAGCTGTGCAGACAGCTGAGGGCACTTTATCACTGCAGCTTAGATCTGCTTTCTTCAGTCAGTCTGCCTCAAAAGCTGCATACTGCATTTTCCCAGTCATTGTTTTCCATGTTGTCTGCGTGCGTGGCTACAGGAATTCGACATGGAGCGATGTTTCCTGTCTTTCTGGACTTTGCATGTTTTCATTGCAGCTGAGCTCTGTATGTCTGCCATGTGGTCACATGTCTGCATGCATGTCCATGTTTATTTATTTTTTTTACCACTCAATTTAGAACAAAGAAGTCCAATATAATGGTTTTCAGCACATTTATTGGGGCATTGGCAGTAGTGGAGTGTTTGCATCTGTGTGTGCCTGTGCTGTACTGTTTATTTATTTATCTATTTATTGCATTGTCTGGTTCGATTTTAGGGACTGGACCATGCACAGGTGTCTGGCGCATAGAGACCTCCTGCTGTAACTGACAGTTCATTTCTCACACACACCCGCAAACAGACTGTTCTCACACAGAAGCACGCAGATACACACACCCTCAGACAGATGGTTCACACACACGCCCACTACTGAATTTCCATTCACATGTACATGCATCCCTTGCTCTGTCCAGACAGTATGTTGAACAGAGTGAACTTATATGAATATTGCCACAACACACTCAAAGAACTTCATTGTGACAGGCAGGGGTTTCTAGCATCACAAATTGATGGGTGTTTATTCAAAATTATAGTGTTTCTATATCAGTCAGTGCTTCAAAAATGAGCATGTTTTTTTGTTTTTTCCCACCGACTTCACGTCTCTTCGCTTTGTAGCCGTCTCTCTGTCTGAATCAAACTGATCCCCACCCTTCAAGGACTCCTATAATGTGAGTCAAAAGACAGACAACCACTCATAGGAGTATCTGTAAATGACACGGCCATCATGTCTGAACATTGTTGAAACACAAAACCAAACCTTTAAATGGGAAGAGATGCAGACAAACAGTCATACAGCTAAATAGGTGCTAACTACCACATCCCAAGCCTATTATTTAGCAAACTGCTAAACTCAAGCTGACATTTACGGAGTTACAGAGTTGCAGCATCTGCAGTCATAACTTGCAGTTTCTATTACTATCTACAAATGACAAGATCTTCTGTACAGGTACATAATTTAACAACAGATCGGAATGACTATGCAAATTCTATTTATTGACATTGGCTGACCAAGACTTTAAACAACATACCATTCATGTCCTGCAGCATGACTTCTGCTGCATAACCACAATCACATGAGATTATTCCAAGACCAGCATGGACTGGATTATGCTCTGACAGGTTTAGCCGGTGCTTGATTTAGAAACACTGATAGCCAGAGATGGAAACCACGAGATGTGGTTTGCTAGAAATAGAAGGAATAGTCACTTTAAAAAGAACCGGGGGTTCCAAAAATAAACCTTTCCAGCCTCGGTAAGTATAAATCCTCCAAGAAAAGTACACAGACACATCTTAGGGGATATTTATTGTGCAGTCATCCACTTAAAGTAGCACATATTCCCTCTCTGGCTGCCCTACATTCACGCTGTCCTGGCTGTGCTCTGCAGTGCTGAGAGCTAATCCACAGTATTGAGGGGAGAGGTAGCTCCTGTAGGAGCTGGTTTTCTCTGGTTAGTTCTAAGCAAAAGCAGAATCTAATCTTAACCTGTTGCTGCAAAAAGAAGCGAAGAAAGAAAATGGTGCTAATAATAGTATCACTGTGTACACAGACCTGTGTGAATGCATATACCTGTGTGGGTGAGTGCGCCTTGAAAACTTGAATAGTAAATCACAGATATCAAAAAGGAGCATCTCTGACACGATAAGGTTTTTCCACTGCACGTGATTTTCACTGCAAAATTTACTCGTAGGCCACGTTCGCACTGAGATTTTATCTGCTTGAAAAATGCAGCTCTTCTCATTCAGTTGAATCCTCCAAAACAATATTGTGTTGCGTGGAAAAAAGTTGAAGGGTGAATTTTGGTGTAACACCAGTGATGTCATTGCGCAGGGTGATGCATTGGTCAATCATAGCCCACAACTCATTCTCACCAACTCGCTGCGATGATCTTTCCAGAGTTGCACAACCCTGCCATGAAGGAGTACAAAGTTGATTGGCCTCTCATCGATTTTCAAGTTGGAATTTCTGACACTATTTTCTTCTTGTGTTTATACTGGCAGCATAACATTCATTCTTTGTATTTTTCACTAGTATTAACATTCAAACTTGGCTCTGTACAGTGTGTGCTGACCACTGTGGGATTTGCTGCATTAGTTTTTTTTGGTGTGAACACGGCTTTAACTACATGCATAAATGTGTGCATGCCCCACACTGCCTCATTGAAACAGCACTTGCACTTCATTACCTCTTCACTTCAATTTTAGTTTTTCATGAGAATTGAAAAGATTTTCAGTACATTCCCCAAATGAGACTGTTTTTCTAGGCCCCTTTCAAATGAACTGTGCTGCAGTTCATTGGTATTGAGGAAATAATCTGAGCGCTGACAGGAAACCACCACATGCTGCATGGATTTGTGGGTTTAAAGGACATATGACCGACAGCAGATGCTAGTGCTGAGAAGCCCTAAATGTTCTTATGACAAACTGAATTTAACATGATGCTTGTTTCCAGGTATTGCTTCATGTTTTCTTAACCACCACCAAAAATGAATGGCAAAGACTGCAAATCAATTGTAGTAGTAGTAGTAGTAGTAGCAGTAGTAGTAGTAGTAGTAGTAGTGGTAGTAGTTATAGTATAGTATAGTAATAGTAGTGTTATGGCCCTATTAAAGTAGGGATCCTTGTTTTGACCCGCTTCCGTTTTCCCCTGTTAAAGTTACTGTATTACGCTATTAATACAAACTCAACACTTCCTGTTAACATTTCAAATTAAAGGCCATCTAGCATTTCAATGGACAGAAACCCTTCATTTCTTAACACAGCTGTTATTGTGAAACATTTGCAGGGGGTCCATATGCAACAACAGCTGAGCTGGATTAAAGGGCAATTTCAGATGAGTAATCCAGAAAAACAATGTGTTGAAAATAGCATGACTATATTGTTGAATTGTTAATAAATTAAAGCTGTTGAAATGTAAATGATGCTAAACTGGTATGTACATTATATGACAGGCCGGCCTTTGTTTGTATCAACCATGCCTCCAACCATTATTACAGAGCCAGCTTTTAACCAACCACAATTTTATTTGAGGATATATGGTACTCTATCATTTTCACTTAGAGGTACTGATAGATACTAATTATACTTTATTTTGACATCAATACCTCTAACCTTGGAGGATGACAGGTTATAAACACTATATCCTGTAAAGAACCTCTTTATAAGTCTGTTACACTTCTGTTATCAAGCCCTAGTTTGCTGTGAAGTGTGAGTCTTTACATTTAAACACATAAAAACATGCACAAAAACATATTTTGTAAACTGGGATTCAAAAAGAGTGACTTGTGCAGATTTCTTGCAGAATGAGTGATGAAACTGATGCAAAGCATTGATAAGTGACAAATCTTTTAACTGCTCTGTCACTTCCTCTCTCCGTTTCTATCTTTTTCTTCTCTTTTTGTCAGTCTCCATCATCTGTTCTCTCTCTCTCTCTCTCTTTCTCTCTCTCTCACGTACAAGTGTATTGTTCACCTCCAGTCAGGCGTGTGCAACGGCTGTTTAGAGTGTCTCTGTTGTATCCTGCTGTTAATCCACTTCCCTCTGAAACACTTCCTTTTCCCTTCCCAGATTTACTCACACATATGCACACACAAACTTCTGCTGAAGCACAAAACATGCACTAAAGATCATACACACACACACACACATGCTGCAGGCCGGAGCCACTTATTCAAACTTCCTACACATCCGAGCATGAATATGTAGGTATATGAGCGTGTGTGGGAGTTTTTCAAAAAAATCAAGTCTGAATGAATTCAAGCTAACACAGCACTCATTCAAACAAATTTGAATGCAACATGTCACTTTCACATACTGTTTTTCTCAGATGCTACAGTGCAATGATTATCCCTGCGTCAGCAATAGGCCGAGCTGATACTGAAATTTTAAGGCAAGGCAAACTACTTCAAACACTCTGATGCGCGTATTGACTGTAAATTTTAACAATAAATTTGTAATAAACATGCAGTTCAGGTTGATGAACAGTCATGGATAAAGAAACAACGTCGACTACTATCGTTCTCACACGGGAAATGAACAGCGGTCTCCCATGTGAACGTCCTGTCTTTTATTGACCCATCCATCCATCCCAACCTCCTCCATGTGATGAGCTGGTTGCACTGTTTACTGTACTGTTACCTGACTTCCTCTTCTGCCCCTTGAGGTCACTTGACAATAAAAACGTAACTATGGGTCATAATAAGCTGCTTGTACAGACGACCTAATGGGTCTTTTTTTTTTTTTTTACTATCTCTTCATAATTGTTGCATTTATGTGATATTTTCTTTCTCCTCCATCCCGCACCCTACGCTTTCATCCATCTCTCATCAGATTCTGTTTGACTAATAGCTTTACCTGTGTTTCAAGCATCAATTTAAAATCTGCTCTCCCAGTGGTTTCGATCCACGCTACAAGGCGTTACAGAATGACTCACTTGCCTCTTGCTCTCATCTTGCACACTCCGGATGTGTATGAATGCAAGACTTTGCTCTATTTTTCTCATTCTAATACCTCTTCTGTTGCTGCCTGTCTATTTTGGGTGACACACATGCACATCTTCGAATCCAAGGATGTAGGTCAAATCGACTGCTTATTTCAAAGCTAGACCCGCTTGAACGTAGAACCAGGTCAGTCGAACAGTTATGTGTTGGCCCAGATATCTTAACCTACATCTCTTTTGTGTAAATAGACGGAAAACAGAAAAAGGTGGAGAAACCCACCGGTGAAGCCTGGGATATCACGATGCTTTTGTCTTACTCTTTAGAGACCCCAAGGCGTCACAGTCAAAACAATACATATAAGCATATTGGATGTCAGGATGAATGGGCACCTGTAATTTTCCACTCTTTCTTTACTCATCTTCAATTCTTCACTAGGCTTTTCCAAATCAATCAAACTTGCAAAGAGAAAAAATTGTCTTCTAGGTATATTGATACGCACATCGTCACAGTGATGCGCCGTGTGCTGTTTCTTTGGAAAAGTATTTTCTTTTTCTTGCATGAATGACATTTTTAAAGAACGTGTCCTTGGTCAATTAGCATGCTTAAAAGAGGGTTTACTGCAGCTCCAGTAGCGTAGTAGTCAAGAGAGAACAGCTCCTGTTTCAAGCCAACTCTGATGCTACCATTTACAAAGCTCTGGCAAAGTAGAATACTAAGAATTCTGTGCCTGCTCTATAATACAGAGACACTGTAATTAGAGAGAAGAGGGGCTTTTAGATGCTGAATTGTCTTTTGAGGTAGTTCAAAGGCAAGCCAGAGCAGCTGCACTGAGCACTCCAGGCACCGGGATTTGAGCCTTCATGTGCAGTTGTTTATTTATGTGATAGATTGTATTTGACAGTGTTGATTTTTTTTCAGTTATGCATGATGGGCTGTGCCATTTTTGTCACAACAGAAAAATAAAAGACTACATGGTTTTTTCAATTGCACTACTGCTACTTTTCTTTAAACTGATGTGCCTAACATTGAAAGTTGAAAGATTGAATCTAAAGAAATATGCAATTCAGAATAAAATTGGGCATTCATCTGTCACCCATAATGTGACCTAACTCAGCAAAATAAGATGTTATTGCAACTGTATTTAGTCTATTAGATGAGTCATGCATTCCTTTATTTCTTCAAGCTCTTTCCATTGGATATAGAGTGCAAACTCAAAGAATGGCATAAAGAAAGTTGTACATGTAACTGACTGTGGATAAAATATGTAACAACTTTCAGATAATGGAATGCATGTTTATTTGTAAAACAATAGATCTTCTCTTTAGATCATATAAAGAACTAAATAAAGACATTTTCCAGCCACTGATCATAATTTTAGGTGTTCTCCAAAGTATCTTTGACATTAATAAAAACATGCAGTGTAATGCAAATTCTAAAAGAAAGTCGCTTGCTTAGAGTGGTTTAAAAAGTTAATCACGTGCCATGCACTTTCTGCAAACAAAAGATTTTGCAGAAGTTTCCACATCAAAAGGATGTAAGCTTTATTTTTTTCGAAACTTTGACTAATCTTAATTGCAAATGAGGTCATGCACAGACATATGTTAGTCTTTCCTGACAGTTATGTTTATTTTCTGTACACGTGCCGAAGCAACATGTGTGCTGCATGTTGCTTGCTACGTGCCTCAGATCTACAGGCTTTTGGTTTCTCCTTTCTGAAAAAAAAGAAAGAAAAAGAGATGTATCATTGTGAAAGCTCTGCTCCTCAGAGGGGAAAATCATGTTGCTACATGAGCAGTTCTGAAAATGCTCAGCTCTCAAAACAGTAGTGTTTGCAAATCCATGCTGATCAGCTGTTTCCTTATATAGATCAGACTGCGCTGATGCTGAGCTCCGACATGCTGGAAAACCACAGAGAGAGATGAGAGTGAAATAGCAATTACAGAAAAAACAGTGTGGTAACATGACATTTGTGTTGGAGCAGTGGGGCTTAGCACAGTAGAGAGTGAGGCTTTACACAAGGCCTTTCTATTTCACAATATTACTCGTGATACAAAATGAGACATGGACTGATATGACTCCCCATCATAGCTGTTTGCATGTGGGTAATACTCTTGCTTAAAGCCTTAGATTTATCGTGACTTGTCTTTCACGTCCAAGTACATTGGGAGGTTTTGCTTCGAAGCAGGTTTGAATTCCTGAACTCGCAAAGAAAGTGTGGGTGGGGAATGTCATTTGACGATGCTGTCTGCTGTTGAGGTGCTGTTTGGCGGAGCACTTTTAACCTCAGCTGGCTCGGTAGAAAGTCTCAGTGACAGAACGGTAAGGCTTGACAGATCTGAATGAAAGTGAATGAAGGGGCCAGCACAACTGAGCCTCTTGCTTATCACAGTAAGCAAGGACTGAGCAGTGTTTAACCTTTAAATAAAGGTTAAACACTTCAAATACGTAAAGTCAACAGAATCATTAAACCTTAACCAGGGGCATTGTTATTTT
This sequence comes from Seriola aureovittata, assembly GCF_021018895.1. Lineage (NCBI taxonomy): Eukaryota > Metazoa > Chordata > Actinopteri > Carangiformes > Carangidae > Seriola > Seriola aureovittata. The sequence continues at coordinate 25,519,328 of NC_079368.1, read as the reverse complement.
ATACATTATTTTTATGTTAATTGATGTCTTTGGGAAGAATGAAAAGATAAATAGAGGCAAATGTTATGAAGCTACAAAGATCAATAAGGGCCCAAGATTCCTCACACATACCATTTTTCTCCACAGCATTCAATATAATCAGCTTAAACTTAAGAACCTATCAACTAAATTTCAAGTATCTCACCTGCATAACTGCATTTAATTAAGTGTAAAGTATTTAAAGCACATAATCCTTATTATCATGTTAATTCCTTGCCCCTGGTTAATATAGATTAGAGATGATGCCACAGAAAGCTGATGGAGTTTGTTGTTTTATAGTAGTAAACTCGTGCAGCACAGCCGTGAAAGAAACACTTGAGTCATCTCTAACAAAAGATGTGTTGTGTCTGTCTCACATTAAAAACATCTTTTGTTTCCTAACTGTGCCTGAAAAATGGAAAAACAAAGGGTCATAAGTGGTTAAGGGTAGAAAACACCAGTTCACTGGAGTCCCTGATTCCAAAAATAGCCACTGAGAGCTGCAAACAGATCTGTTTACTTACTCGCAGCCACTCTACCTCATCCATGACATCACTGGCCTTTCGCTAAAAACACAATAAAGACTTGGTGATTTGCTAAATCTACTTGGGTCACTATGGCTAAATAAAGAGCTGCGGTTCCAAAAATAGAGAGCGTAAACCGTGAACAATAGGGGGTAAGAATGCTGTTATTACAGAGCCCAGTCTCCCCCAGCATTGTTAAGATTACAGGAGTTAGGAGTGCGGATAGACTGAGAGGGCATTATTGTTGCTGACGTGGTGCTCGCTGTCATAGTGACTGTGCAGAAAAAGAAAAACGGAAACAATCTATGACTGACCTTTAGTTCAGCAGGAAATCCAGGTTTGAATTTGCTTTTGGAAGAGGCTCAACAACGTGGAGGAAACCCTTCTAAATATAGTCGCACAGGCAACAATACACAGGGACACATCCGGCTATGGCATACTTGAGCGTTTTTAACCTGATCTAGGTGAAAATCTAATTTCCGAGAACCTTGCTATTTATAGACTCAGGGGATTTGTAATGGTGAAAACTCTACGTGTGGGTGTTGTGTTATTAAAGACCCTGATTTTCTCTTATCACTTTGTACCTGGTATCGGTGAACTATTGCTCTATGATGCATTTCCTCATTCTGCCTCACAACCAAACCCTCCTTGATATTTATCTTTCTTTTGACTCCTTGATATCATCGCTCTCTCTCTCTCTTTCTCTTTCTCAACAGTAATATATGCACACTCAGCCTCCCACCTCTTTGTCTCCAGCTCAGGGCTCCACTGCTTGTGATCTCTCTGACCTTATACAAATATGATCTTTTGAAGAGTAGTGCTAAGTTAATACTTTTCAGCAACTGCTCTGGAATAATCCTGTTCAATCCTGTATGTTTTTTTTTCCCCCAATCCATGATTAATGGGTTCAAAGGAGCCAGCATATGGGTACTCAGATCAGTGTACTGTACACACACACACACGCACGCACACAAATTGACAAACACACGAGCTAGGATTAAAATACAGAAGGTGGGACTGCCATTGTGGTGGCATTATTGCTCATTAAAGTGTGTTTCTGGAGGGATTTCAGGGTTAGTGTGTGTCCAGGGGGATTTCAGGGGTGATTAGCGGCCTCCAGATGTTCCTAACATTGTCTTTATGACCACTGACAAAACAATTGTATGGCCTCTTTATAGCAAGAGTGTGTGTGTATGTATTTAAGGGCGTATAAATCATAGAGAGAATAGGACTTGCCACATTGTAAGACAAAGTGAGCTCCCATCTGCCCCCAAAAAAACATAAACTATCCAACTTAACCAGCTCACTTGTGTCTTTGGACATAAGTTCTGAGCTGTGCATCCTGCAAAAACAAAGGTTTCGTTCAAATATTTGGGTTGGAAAGGAAGGAAAAGGATTGAACTCTTTGACATCTAAGGCAAACTGTAAAGACAAGGTGAAGATCTGAAGAGCAGTCCCCTTTAATGTCGTGAGACAGGGCAGCCGATGGAGGAGTAGGAAGGGTGAGGAGAGCTCTGGAAGAAGAAAGGGGATATGAGGGGCGGGGAGTAATTTTAAGTCCCTGTAAGAGTCCTACTGCCACAAGGCACTGATCCCAGGTCAATTTACCAGAACAACCCGTCTGTAAAGCAGTTGTGCAGTAATGCATCTTTAAATTTGTTGGACTGTAGTTTGCAATACTGCACACACCCAGAGAGAGAAAATGATCAGATAATAACGCAAAAAAAAAAGACGATGAGTCTTTGTAGGCATTTAGACAGTGTTCAGTGTGTTACGGCAGATTTGGTGCATTTAAAATGACCGGATCTAATATTTCAGTGGTTACCCTCCTCATAATAACACTGTATGAATGATTTTGAACAGAAAATTAATACAGCACTGTGAGTGCACTGAGTTCAGTGCCATCAGTGCTAAGCCATCTAAACCACATCAAACACTTGTCCTCTCTTCTCTCTTTTCATCTCTCACTATCTCATGCGTTTCTTCTCTCTCTGTTTTTCCTCCTCCTCCTCTCTTTTTTTCTTTTGGTGTGTACCATCCAGAAGACCTGCGCTGCGTTTTGCTTCTTTTCATCCTATTCTTTCCTTCTTTCTCTCCTTTAAAGTTTTCCTTCTCGTGCCTCCCATATGCCACAATCATGTAGCTTAAGGGTGTGAACCTGTGTGCACTCCAAACACAGGGTGGAAGGAAAGAAAGAAAGAAAGAAAGAAAGAAAGAAAAAAGAGAGTGAGGCTAGACTGGGTGAGTTGTTTTGAAGAACAAAGGTTGTCATTAGCTTCTTTGTAACATGCAGAGAAACTCAGCAGCTGTGCAGCAGTGACTATTTGGAGTAAAACAGTGATAAATAAATGTAGCGCAACGAAATAACCTCTACAAGTGCATAGCTACTATCTTTTAATCATAAAGTGTTGCAGGGGTCAAGGGATTACATGTTCCTCGAGGTAATATATCCTATACAGGCAGTAAAACCAGGTCAGTGTGTCAAGCAGCATATCGGTGGTGTATTACCTTCTTTGTGTGCCAGAACCACCCAGCTTATTCTGACTGCACGCTAAAAGGCCCCCTTCTATTTTTTTCTTTTTTTTTTTTTTTGTTGGTCGGCTGGTGACATCTCACGTCTCATTAACTCTCACCCAACAGGTGAGGGCACAGCTGCAGAAATCTGCATACATCTGTCACAGCAGAGTGGTCAGTCAGAGGCGGAGCGGGGAAGGGGGAGGCGGAGAGAGGGAGGGATTCATAAGTGACACAGCTGTCCCCATGAACACGCACCGTGGATACATATGGCGGATAGATAAATGGTGTCATATGTGCAAAAGCACCGCACATACAGTAGGAAGGGTGCAGATTATGGTTGAAGAGTTGTAAATATGTTCTCTCCTCCCCACTCTTTGCTGCAAAGGCAGAGAAGTTACCACTACATGACACTAATTCAACTCAATGTCATTATGTGTTGGTGTTAAAAGCCAGTTGCACACACACACACACACACATACACATACACACACACACACAAAAGAATAAATACCCTGTGGTTTCCACTCACTGTTTCTGGTCGTCCCCATGTTCAGGCTGATAAGTGAGGCCTGATCGCACCACTTCCTCCTTCACCTTGATTGATGGTTCACTATCAGGCCCCTGTGACCGACCACAGCTGAACATGCGGGTCATGGGTCAAAACGAAGGAGATAACCACCTGCTGGAGCAGTTTGGTGCCCCCCTGCATATATCACATGCTCTGTGTGGTGTGGGTGTGGCTGAGCTAGCATGTTGACATGTGTGTGTTTTAGGAAATTTCTGAGAAGGTCGTCTTTGTTCTTGTGGTGGAAAACAAGCTAACAGATGTTTCAGTTTAGAATGATGACTAGTAACTGGTTCTAAACTTCACGAGAACAAAGGCTGGCATTGAAACATGACGTGAGCTGAACAAAGTTGTGTTACAACAGAGTCAGCGTGTGCTTTAACCCTCTGTGGATAATCAAGATGGGCCAAACGGCACACACAGTCAGCCACTCCTTTAACAAGTTTGCAGAGTATTTAGTGTCATCCACGTCTGATTTTCAGTGGGGTTTTTAGAGAAGCCTGCTGGATGCCTTCATTAGGGATCACAGGCGCTTTACATGTGTTAATAGCTACCTTTACCTTTGTTAACCACGCCCGCTCAGTCAGGATTACTAAATGAGTGACACCTTTCTAACAATGCTCATGGAACACCCGCCCAGATAAACACAGGAAGTGGGCGTGACCAAGAAAATGCAAGGTTGGGGAATAAAATGCCATTTCCTATAGGAGGTCCTGACAAAGAGGAGGACGCCTTCAAATTTGTTAATACAAATGATCGAATGCAAGCCCTAGGTGAATGAATAAATAGCACTAAAGTCTTTTAAAGTTCTGCACCTCTGCTCATCCGTGTCCGGTGCAGACACACTATGTACAGGCCACAAGTATAAGAGTGTGAGGATAGCAGGTAATTCAACAGTGATTTGAAGGTGGTGACAGCACTGTCATCAGAAGTCCAAAATATCTTATGAACTCTTGTCAGTGTTAAAGAAAAATGCCACAGTGACATTGAATAAAATGTGTGGACTTTTTCTCCTAGCACTTGTTGCTGTTTTTGAAATTGTATTTTCTTTTTTTTTCTTTTTTTTTTGTGACAGATTTGACACATTTTCACGGTTTCAAATTCTGAACCAACCAGGTGTCGAGAAAACAGAGTGACCATTTATTGCTGTGTCCTGTCATCAGAGAGTGAAACACTGAAGGTGAGGATGAGTTTCCTGAATAACAAGATAGATCATATTTTGTTCTTTTTCTCCTCATAAGAGGCCGCAGAAGTAAGGAAGCCCAAGTGACCTTTTCCACGCTATCTGCTATTAAACTCACAAAAGTGTGTCTGTACGACCACATTCACTCAAGTTAATCCTCGAGGGAGTGTGTTAACAAAGATAATGAGCTACTTATCAGATGGTTAGTTCTCGGATTAATTGCATGGTCAGTGTTATTCAAACAAGACACCCTGAGGGCTGGCTGCACAACGAACTCATCTGTAATGCAGAGCAAGCTGTTTGGGAAGCTCATTACTGTGAGTGGGAGCAGAGGGATGGAGCCCACACACACACACACACACACACACACACAACCTGACAGACTACACACTCTGCCAGTAATACACAGAAATGTTTCAGTCTTCATAGTTAAGGAGATTTACTCTAAAAGGGATTTCGCTGCTGTAACCAAAAATTTATTGGAACAAGAGACGTGCAGCTGGAATTACTGTAAACTGTGAACTTTGTGTGATTGGTCAGAGCTGAAACAACCGTCAGAGCCTCTTCTTTCCTGCATTATTAATGATGACACACACACACACACACACACATGCACAAACTCCCAACAGTTTCTGTCCTGCCACTTTATTCAGTCTGTTACACAGCTGTTACTGTGTAAGAAAGTCTCGGCCTAAATGTGAATCTGAAAATGCGACCACATTAATTAGATATGTTTCAAAGCCCTGCAGTGTTTATTATGCTCTGTTCAGTGGACAAGCTGCTTCTCTCACTCCACCCCATGAGCTGTTTGATTATGGAGGAGTCTCCACAGGAATGTTATGCTAAACTCTGCACTGCAGACGTCAGGCTTTTGGGTTGAGGACACATACCACTGATTCCATTCATTTTACACTGCACACATGCCCAGAGAGAGAGAGAGAGAGTGCGAGAGAGGGACAGAGCGCACTGAGGGAATCCCCATGAGGCCTTCTCTTTTGGTGCGCACTAAATGCTTACAGCAACAGCTGCAGACACAAGTGTGTGATGTTGGGAAAACCTGCAGCTAAACATCAAACCACCCAAAAAGCCCATTAGATCAGCATTTCACCAAGGTTGAGTGCACTCCCTCTGTGCTTCAAATGAACGCGTGTTGGCTTCGTGTCATTTGTGCTTTTGAAGATTTCCATTCAAAGGTTTTGAAGGCCAAGATCAGACCTGCATCAGATACTGTAGCTGAACAGTACAGACATTCGGCTGCAGTGCTGACAGTACAGATAATACCATGTCTCTGACAATGTCTCTATTTGTCTATTTGCTCTTGAAATTACCGCAGATTGTGTGTCGCGGTTCCCAGTAACAATTAAAACCAAACAGAGACAACCTCGGGCTCACTTGCCTGCAGGTTTATGGTTGGCAGGCATCGTCAACTTTAAGCCACTGCATGTGTTGTGTTAATCTCCATACATTCATTATCTCTTTCTCTTAGGTTCAACGAGAGATTACAATTTTAAAAAAACAATGGGGAAGTTCAGCCGGTATTACAACCCAACCTCATTTCAACCCAGGGCGACTTAAGACAAAAGAAAAGCTGAGGGATAAAACAACATCTCTTGAATGCAAAGACACTGGTACCACTGTGATGTGATTCCTCAAGTAGCTGATTTTCCTAAATGTTGTTATTGTGTGTGTGTGTGTGTGGGGGGGGGGGGGGGGGGGGGGGGGGGCAAAAAGACAAGAACAAACAAAAGCAATCCCTTTGTTCTGTCTCTGGATTTTACCATGACATGATCTGATGCTTCCATATGCTTATTTATAAATGGTGGCTCCCCCCACAAAGAGTAGGGATTGTAATCCCTCAGTGTCAGATTAGTAAATGCTTTAATTCCTTCTGCTTTATATTACTACCATATTCCTGGTTAAAGGATACAAAGAGAGATTGATTATGATGAGAAGGGAGTGGGTGTGGAAGAAAAAAATGATAGCAATAAGAAAGAAATGATGAGAAAGAGGAGGAAAGGAAGTGAAAAATAGCAGGTGTGAAACAGAAATGGAATAAATTGGGGCGATTAGAGATAACTGCTGAGAAGAGGAGGCAGACAATTGGAGTAAAAACAGATGAGGTGTTATGAACGTGTTTGAGGAGCGCTTCATAGAAACTTGAATGATGCATGAGTATGAGTGGGCAGCAGAGGTGCTGTAAGTGCAGGGTAAGATTAGTTTACTGAGTTTAATAATGAAGACAAAGGAAACAAAAAGGCACTGTTATATATATGTTATATATAAATATAGAAGAAAGACAAACACCTCTACAGGACTGACAGAAAGAGAAAAACAGGCTCACATCATCTGCAACCAGCATCGAACATTATGATCTCCTCCTCACTCATATTCATGGATGGTAAAACGAACACCTCCAAACACACACTTCACTGTCTTTTCCGAACTCTCTTATACACATAAACACACAAACACACACACACACACACACACACAAATTGACATGCATGCACACATAAATCCTCAGTGGGGCCGGTCAGGCGCTGGCTCTTGCTGTGAAAAACATCCCAGGGGGATTTTAAAGAGCACTGATCCTCTGGGATTGCGTATGTGTTAATATGTAAACATGTGTATCTGGATGCATTGCTCTGTTTTTGTTTTCAGGGATGTACTGTATTCTAACATGTGGCCTTTGATGTGGCAGTTGTGTTGTTGACATCCACATGGTTACACTGTGGGCTTTTAGAGGCTGAATTAATTAAAGGATTGTTTGACTATGCAGAGCAGTGCAGGAGGATTATGACACAAGTCCATTGTATTTGAAAAAAAAAGAAAGCACAATAATAACCATGTGTGGCGTTACACGGTGTTTACTCTGAAGTGTGTTGTGGCATCAGGCTGTCAAAATATACTTTAGTTATTGTTTTACATTTAACCATTAATGAATTAAATAATCTCATGACAATGCTGAAAAAAAGTCTTGTTGGCAACTGCCAACCAATCACCAAATACCATCAAATAAATAACTTTATTAAACTCTGCATCTGTTGAACTGTGAAATTTGATCTACATTATTTACAGTTAAAATAGCAAAGTGAATCTGAACTTTTTAAAGCTTAACGTTAATGAGACGGTTATGGTAAGATCAATACCACCTATTTTAGCATTAAGACTGGGAACGGGGGGGAAAGGGCTATCAATGTCCAAAAAAAGTTAAATAGAGGAAATAGAGTTTAGAGGAAACATCAGAGAGATTCAGCCACATGTTTGAGCGACCCCTCAGTCAAATCAAATCCAAAGTCAGTTGAGTCTTTTGTGCACCAAAATTGGCAACCAGCAGACGTGTCAAAGTTAGCATCTTTTATTTGTTTATGCTGTGTGATAGCTTGTTAGCTTGTGAATGGCAGTAGCCTACACGGCGTTAGTCATGCTAATACAAACTCCTGCAAGTTGACGGGATTGGTTCCTTAAGTTTTTGATGTATGAAGCCTTGAGTGTCTGAATCTGTGTTTTTGAGACCGTCATTGATTCCAAGGTGGAAATACTCAGTCATGGCACTTTATTTATTTCACTCATGATATGTATCATATATTGAAAAAAGAATCCAAATATGTACATGTTAACAAGGTTAAAGCTTTCATTGGAAGGTGTCTTTAAGGTTTAGGCTTATCTCAAGAAAAAGAAATATTATTATTATTATATTTAAAAAAAAAAAAAAAAAAAATCACACATTATACACTTCTAAGATGTCTATTTCTATTCATGACTCTGCATGGACATGTTTAATGCATACATGTTTGTTTTTGCAGGATATTTAAGTAAACACCCAAAGACTCATGAGCTGGTGTGATCACAGGAAGTCTGACTGTACGCAGCACAGGTGACATAATCAGTGTCTGTGTCCTGAACTCACCTACAGTAATCTCCTCATGGCACAGATTACATTGCCCTACATACAGTAGGTCCATGGTCTAGAGAAACCGCTGATGGTTCAGTCCAGACTTTGCTGGTACTATGCAGCACTGTGCACCAGGCACACAAAGACGGCCTTGTGCTGATGCAACAAAAGGCAACAGAGAACATCAAACACATCTGTAGAGGGAACACCCCCACTGAAGGCCAGAGGCAAATCCCGCTCTGTGTGCGCGTCTGTGCTTGTGTATTTGTTTGTGTGTGTGTCTGCTAATGATGCATCGGAGTGTGTGTGTGGCTTTATCGCGCACACTTTCCCCACGCTGCTGGACTCGGTGTCCCTGTGTGGGCCCCACAGAGGGGTTGGCTGTGTCCTCTGGATAATCAGCTGGTGAAGGCCTTGATCAGCATTGCAGCCCTTTCTACGTCAGAGAACAGATACACTGGGCCCAGAACTGCTCCGATTGCAAGGCTGTCTGGAGGAAGTCCAGAGCAAGAAGTGGGTCTTGTTCACAGTTTAATCTTTAGAGGGGGTAACAGGGTAACCCCCCCCCCACAAGAATGAGTAATAATATCCCCCACACATACAGATTTCATTTGCTTTCATGGTTCCTACAGTCACCCTCTTCTTACTCCCTCTCCTCCTTTATGCTTCTAAAGCTCTGCAGTAAACAAAAGGCCTTTTAAAGAAGATTTTATAAAAATTGCATAATCCAATAATATTAGTTTAAACTGTAACGGGGTGTGGTAGGACCCAATTGCAGCTCAACCAGCCAGGGGAATAGTTGGTAATGCCTTTTTATTAATGAACCAGCAGAGATATTGCACACAGGTGGTTATTGGGGATGGAGGAAGGTGTCCGGGGCCGGGGCTGGAGATGCCGTGTTGCGGAGCAGGTGAGTGGAGCGGGTTGGGGCGGCTGACACACGCAGGGACGAGTTGGTGGGAAGGCAACGGTACCGTTAGGGAACAGGGTGGAGACGTAGTCGTAGTCGGTGCAGGAGGATCGGAACCAGGTGAGCGGTCAGCGGGGCGGGCAGACGAACCAGGAAGGAGCAGGCAGGCGGATAATCGGAGTCAAACAAAGGATCAGGAAACCAGCAGGGAAGCACTCACGTTGCAACGTCGGAGCTGGAGAGCGCCAAACAGCCACAGGGGCAGGCAGACGGGGACCAAGAAGTGCACAGGCAGAACTCGTGGTCGGGGACAGAAGGCTGAGGCGTTTACCGGGTCAGGGACGAGTCAGAGTCGATACAGGGAAGTCAGTCCGGGGATGAACGCTGGAAAGTCTTGCATGATACTAAGAACAATCTGGCAAAGAGCGAGTGAACCGGGGATGCATATATAGCCTACTGGCCTGATTGGAGATAGAGTGCACCTGGGGGCAACAGGTGAGGACAGTGAGGCTGATTAGGAGGTGCGGCAGAGTGGAGAGTGAGGCAGGGGCATAGCAGGCTGTGACATAAACAGTATATCACATCGTTATTTGCAGTGCTGTCATAGCTACCCCGTCACACTGTCATGTGGGACCACAAGACTAATTTGAGTATATGAGAGTCATGTTATTCAGGTGGTGCTAGACAGTGATCGTCACTGTGCTGAGAGGCTGAGCTGTCCTGTGTGGTTCAGGGGTATGACAGCAAGATGAGGCAGCGTGAAGTGGGCAGGTCACAATAAAAGGAGAAGAGGAGGGCAGTGGGAGGTATTTCAAAAAACCGATGATGTCTTCTTTAAATTTTATATTAAATCTGAACATGTCAGATGGGGATGTTGTTAGTCATGTTATTATCCACTTCCTGTTTACATACGGCTATAGACATGGTGAGATAAACTCATAGAGGTCAGGAAAAAATGATATTTCAAACACGTGGATTTTGCTGCGAAAATGTCAATAAAAGCTGCTTAGAGTCAGTGTAAGAAAAAAAAAGAAAAGATTAAAGTAAATCATTTTGATGGCACAAGTTTTAGTTTGTAGATGATAGTTGGTTAAGACGATCTTCAAAGTTTATAGTAGCTATAATGAATATAGTCTATCAACCTTTTCAAAAACCCCTCAGTGATGCATAAGGTAAATTTTCATTTAACATCCAATAATCAAGCTAATATCACATCATCCATACCTTCAAAATCCCCAAAGAGACATAAATACATACATAACCATGTCTCATTCTGGTCAAGAAGGAAAAATAACTGCTCTAAAGCAAGCTTTTCTTTTATTATACACATTTGTTTCCTCTCGAATCACAGGAAATATCAAGAAACAACACACTGTCTTTATTCATAGCCAGGTGTTCAAAAATAGACACGGTATTTCGGGTGCTGATGAGTCACTGGAATTTCACATGTACATGTTCCCATTTGTTCCCTTTGGACTTCTATGTTAAGAAATCCCATCTTATTCACAGATCCGTCAGATCAGATTCACTCTGCTCTTCCTATGCCTGTAGAACAACAAAACAGAGCAATAGAAATAAATCACTGGTACTTTTTGAGCAGGTGTTTATGAATCAGGATTTTTACTGGCAACAGGCATGCTTTTGCAAATACATTTGAGATTCCACAGCTGAGTTCAGCATGCAGTTGTGATTTTCTGAATGACTAGACCAACAATACAAGTTAGTTTGAAAAAGCGACATGCTCTCAACCACCAGTACACCTACATTATTACACCATGCAAGCCAAACCATGCACCTTTTAGTAATTAGTCTTGTAAACGTGATTGTAAAATGTTTTCAACAGGAATTTAAATAGTTTTCTGTAATCTATATATTTTGTTCAACCCCTCTGTTAGAAATATGCCGAAAAACTAAAGTACAGCATGGACACGGTCAGGTCGTGTGGTTGCTGCTCATTTATCTGTGGCTCTGCTTATGACAGGATGGGGACAATTGTTGGCCTGGATCTGTAGAACTATTTGCTTGGAGACATATGGTTTTGCCCCACATTCTGTTTCCAGGCCTATCGCAAAGGCAAAAAAAAAAAAAATCTCACAATCAAGCAAGCAAACAAGCCAACAAGCACAAAGGGCCTCAGGCTGAACGAGGTGCACCTAATATAGAAAACATAAATGGTGTACAGAGGCTTATTTTGAAAGTCATTGACACTTTTCTAACAATGTGAGGAACAATGTTTGCTTGCCCTGTGATGATGGCATTTGAAAAGATGTTATTTCTAAGTATTCGAGAGGGAGTGTTGCAATGTGGATGACACAAAAAATAAAGTGCATGAACTGCACATACAGTGGGACTTGGGCAGACAAGCATGCAGTTCTTTATCGTCCATTTGTGAAGACCGTGTCTCCACTGCGCCTAATAATTCCTAATGAGCTTGATCAATATGCATTATTGTCTTGACATTTGAGAACAGAGCAGTCAGATGGAATTTGATGTGTTAATGTGAAGTATGACTGCCACGCTCAGCCAAGACAACAAAAGATTCATTGTGTATCTATGTCTCCAGTGTGATATGCAATATTTAACACATAAATGAAATTCTAATCCTAAGGCAATACAATAATTAATTAACATACTGTATGTATATTCTGGTGAGTACACACAATGTGAGATAAAAATAACAACTCATTCTGTGAACAGCTGATGCAGATATTCATCAGCAGGGGATTTTTTCTGCACATGCTGCAGACAGGAGAGTCAGCAGCAACAGCACAGGGATTTTTCTCTCTTTCTAGAAGGTTGCTGAACCAGTAACTAGTACCAAATCAATGCTTAGACTATGGGTGGTTACAGTTGTAGCTATATTAGACTTAACTACAAAGAAGCACTAAACATGTGTACGTAAACTCCGCTTCGACCAACTCTTCGTTTCTCCCTCTTTCATTCCTCCGTAAGAATACACACATCAGGGGAGTTGTTACGTGCAACAACAGAGCTGTGTTGCCCTGTGCAGATGCCATGTGACAGTTCAGGTTTCCTTTCTGAGCCGCTATATGCGAGCATACGCAGACAGAGGCTGAGCGCCCTGCCAAACAAGCAGCATGATGTGTCCCCGTGCTCCCATTAAGTTACACAACCTCGGATCACACAGTCAAATGGTACGCTGCGAACAGGCACCGAGAAAACGTGTACACTGCGGTGATGTTGTGGCCACAGGAGCTCTGGTGCTGGTGCATCTTATTCCAGCAGTTAGTTCATTTTGCATATTGCAAGTCAGTAGATGATTAGATGGCGTGAAAACAAGACAACCCTGCTCCAGTGCCCACACAAAGCAGGTTTATGGTGTTTCAGTGTGACAAATTGACTTTATGTAAGGGTTGTAGCAGACTCTATGGACATAATTCACCATAATTGGTAGCTTGCTGTGCTGTATGTTCTCTACGCACAGTTATTCTGTGTGCTTTCCTGTGTTGCAGCTAGAAGAAAGAACTTGTCCATCACTGTTTCCCTGCAATCTCTACAAGGTTAAGCTTCTCTTACACGATATGGAAGCGTTTGGGCCACACGCTCTTTAGGTATAATCTGTTGAAAGATGCGCCCATACATCCACATCGACACACTGTCTACGTCAAACTCACCGCCTCAAACCACACACAAGTGCCACACTGGTTTCTGAGCATACCATCTGACATTCTTGTGACTGTGTCGCTTCAAATTATAGTCACACGTGTAGCTTCTCAATATCGTGACTGCAACGATCTTGGGCTTGCTGCTTTTTTTGAGACAACCTTCAACCTTAAAGTGAGATATTGTAGCTTTTGAAAGAAATAAAAAAAAAAAGAAAAATTAAATTAAATATATTATAAAAAGTTAAAATGTACAATATAAGAACTTCATTCAATATGCTTGCTGCAGTAGCCTTTATTGGTACCCATTCATTCCAACAACATTTTTTTGCCTACCGAGCAAATATTGGTTTGCTTCTGAGTTGTATTACCTGCCGTGTCATAACCGTCTCTGTTTCTTACTGTTGCTGGTTCTCTGTCTCCATCAGTGGCGCAAACTCACGTGCCAAAGTTCATCAAACTGAGGGATCTATGGGGGAAATGCTTTCTGGCCCTGTAGGGAATTTTATTTTTTTTATTTTCTATAATGTGACAACGCTATGGTTTAGGAACAAAAACTACTTGGTTAGGATTTAGATTTCATTTTTCTTGTGGCCACAGTGGCTCACTTTCAGGCACAATATATAAAAGTATAGCAAACATACTTTATATGTAAGTGCTTTGTAAATACTACAGTGGAATGAAGGATCTCCCACTACGCATATATTTTGAACATTACATCATCAGCAGGCAAGCCGATGAAGAGCGTTTCATAACATTCACTTTGTAGCTTCCTCGGATTCTAAAGCCAAAAGGAATTTCTCTACAAATCTTCAGAGGTTCCTTTTCATACAATACACAAGCCTACGTGTGTCTCAACAGTATAAGTGCTGTTGTATATCACTCTTTATCTAAGAGACCATCCGGAAGACAGGGATTTGCTCTTCCTTTGGCGATATACAACCCTCAGATAAATCTGAAAGAATAATATCCAATTCATAAGTGGAAATGGACGCGGAAACATGACATCATGACATCTTCTCCTGCCTAGTATCTGTAATCTCCCCGAAACAGGAGATACAGAGCATACAGAGATAGGTAGTACAGTACAGCAGTCAGAGACAACATCACACTTCTGACTTCTCCTTGCATAAACCCTCACAGCTCATCATCTCCCCATATGAATCAGCCATTATCTCATAACCAGCACCGTATTCTTAGACAAGAGCCCATTCTCCATGTGTCTTAGGGCTGCCTTGTTGTTAGAGAAAAGGCCAGGCACTCACAGTCTGTGCAGACTCTTGGTCTGTGAGGAGAGGAGATTAAGCTGTGTGTGTGTGTGTGTGTGTGTATTGTGTTCATATCAGATGAGAATGACTGCAGCATAGTGAAGGCCTGGTGTGTTATTGGCATTAGAGGGACCACTCATATTCACTACAGCATTTAAAAAAAAAACATATCCTATCCTCTGATTGAGGATATCCTCTTTTTCCAAGCTTAGAAAGTTTCTTTAAGCAATTTGAAAGGTTAAAATACACAGAGGCCTATTGCAAGACATAATAATATAAATCATTTAGAAAAATACACCACAATTATATTGCAGTGTTTTGTACTTTTTCATCTTAACATGATACTATAAAGCACAAACATTACAGTATCATTATCAACATTTCTTTCCCTCTGAAGAGCAAGTTATTGAGTTCATTGGGGTTAGATAATGCTCCTCCTGTCCCTGACAGTCAAACTGTCCTTTACTCACTAGGAGGCCTGTGGAGGGGGTTAACAATTCCTGCTTTTTGCTGCACATCTATCACCAACTGTACAAAACCCACCAGAAACCAGATCCTTTTTCAGGCAGCTGTCGCGTGCAGCTGGTAACCCGAGACTGGGCTCTCCAAGAGGCTTTTAATTCCACACATGTGGCACTACCTGTCCAGTGTGGATTTGAAGATTTTATGCGCGTGGGGCAGCTGCTGTGGCTCGTAAGACATGATAAGCAGGGAAAAAAAGGAAAAAAAAAAGGGAGGGAGAGAGACTGTAAAAGTACCCCTCTTAGATCTTAAACTTAAAACTCCATTCATATACTTTGGCTATTCAACCATTCAGTTATCCCGCGATCCATTTCTGGTGATTAGCCACATGTGTCTGGACATGTCAGGGAAAGGGAGAATGAGTAAAGGGGAGATCTGTCACCCCAAGTGTGTGTCTGTGTTTATGAAACTTTACCACTGACTGCTGCCACACAGTAGGTCCCCTAGAGGCCCTGCACAGAGGGTTTAGTGAGCTGATGGATGTGGTTGAGGAGGACAGAGGTGGGGGGTGGGGGGGTAGCATGACGATGGAGATAACTACTGTTAAGAGAAAGTACTGTTTAATGTGACTGCTTGATAATGTTTTGAATTACACTGTACGTACAGACCTTATTTGCATCGTGCATTTGAATTAAAGTTAAATTAAAGAGAGAAGTGAAGGAAAAGCCTGGACTTGGCTCGCTGAGATCTCCTGCTCTTTCACCTCTTTGAAGTGCCAGACTCACTGCAGAGACGCTCTCGCAGTTATGATTCAGAGGCGTACTTTGGGGTTTCCTGGAAAGAAATTCTCCGCTTATGCAGTCAGAAGATTTTGTTCTGAATTACAGATTGGACAGTTTATCTCGGTTTATTGTATCTGTCTGAGAAAGGTTTGTTTTCTTCCAAAGAGCGCAGAAAGTGAGGAGAGTTTTCACACCGCTGAGTGGATTAGTTGGACCTCTGTCAGCAAAACAACTCAACAGTAAATAACTGTGCAAACAGTAAAATAATAATAATAATAATAAAAAAAGAACTGAACAACAACTGAACTTACAGCGTTTTTATTTGACAGGAACATGTTGTTTCTTTCGTTCCACCGGAGAGGAGAGAGACAGGGAGTGCTACTTGGAAAGCAAGAGACACTGAGTACTACTACTAAGAAAGTAACAGTATCCTGGTCGGGCCGCTGCCGGGCAGCAAGTTCGCCTCTATTTACAGGAATGAGCACAACACTGTTGCACTGGAGATTTTTTTCTCAGGAGCATTAACATTGCATTCACCTCCACTTAACTCTTACCACCTCTACTTCCTCAGTTTAATTATGCTGTGTGGGAGGGCATGCACGGTTAGGCTACTTAGACTGTATTTGTTAGGGGGCATATAAAGTTTATATGAGGAGGTAGGATTAGCTGCAGAGAGACTGTGAGTGTGAATATTCTTCCGACCGAGGACTTCCGACCCCTTTTTGTCAGCAGATTACTCACTCTGCAGCTGGTTGTAGGCTTCACTGATATATACTCAGCTGGACTCTACTTCCCCTGCCCTCCTCTCCCTCAGCACAGTTTATGGTCTGGTCTGGCAGCCACTTCAAACAGGCATTGCCTGCGAGTGAGGAGGGAAATGCAGGTGACTGGGACAATTTGGGACGTTTTGATGCAGTTCTGTCTCACACAAGCTTCACTCTTGAGCAGGCCCTCTGCCTGCCTTGTGGTCACGCTGTTTAACCTTTGTTCAAGAGATGCTGCCCAAGAGGTCCTTAACCCATATTCAACTTCTCTTGCCGGGCCTGCATTCGCCCCCGTTGCTCCCTTCACCCTCAATATCCCCTCCTTTTATATAATGGATTTTAAAGTATTGTAAATAATTATGTTTTTTTCAAATAAGATCCCAATGTGAAATCCAGGTCAATGTCTGGCCTCACATAACGAAAAAGGCCCGAGGCTGTTCTCCACAGTGTCTCTGAACAGAAACACTCAGTTTCGTTGGACTACATCATCTCAACTCAAGAACCACTTTACTGCTGTTTTTTTTTTCTGGAGCTTTTGACCACATCTCATCTTCATTAGGAGTTTGGTCCGTTGTCATGGAGACAGCTCAGTTGTCATCATGTAAGGTAAGTGTAGAACCTCACGTGATAACAGGTTGTGGAGATTGTAGGTAAACCCTGTTTCTGTTCAGTGATGGTCTTCAGCGTCTTTCTTCAGCCATGGACTCTCTCCCAGCAGTATAGCTTCCAAACCGCCAGGGGCAGCACGGAGCACAATGCCGGTCAGCAGCTCTCAAGTCAGTGAGCGAGAAACAAATTGTCATGGATGTTAAAACTTTTGTATTGTTTGTGTTGACTTTAATGTGAATCATGTGAGCTCCATCAGAGAAAGTGAAGTATTTGTTACTTAACGCTGATCTCACACTGACATTTTGAATCCTAATGGGTTGTTAAGAACTCTGAGTGCATATTGTCAATACTCTTCCATTAAGGAATGTAATGAGCAATGAATGCCTGAGATGACTGGGTGAGTCAGATTGTAATGTACAGTGTGATGGTCCTGGATCAGAGCTATAGCTTTCAGGTTCTTAAAAGAAAGTTTTGGAAAGAAGTTGACTTTTACACCATAAAACCTGTAATCCATCACCCCCGACTCTCCCTCTCTCTCCCTCTTCACAGAGCTGGCCAGTGGTGGAGAACAGGATGTAGGTAAGTTCTGCTCTGCTGAGAAGGGGGATGTCTGGCTCATATTAGACAGTGTTTGAGTTCTAGGTTTTTGCCGCTGACGATCACATCAAAGTGACTTCGCATTAGCCAGCAGCAATAAAAATCCCACTTCAGTGAGTTGTCTGCTTTTAACATGTTTATACTCGGGCATTAAGTGTTTAAGATTAAAGCCGGTGCAACACAGAAAAAAAAGAAATCATGAAATAATATGCTGCGTCTTAAACTTTCTGCTTCTCAAAGGAGGCCCTTAATGTGTGATGATGTTCCACCAACAGTGACTCAAGATTATTTTGCTTTGTGCATTGGGAGGGTATTTAGGGAGGTTAAGCTTATCTGCCCTTCTAATGTGATTAATCCTCCAGTAAATGTATCATTTGATAAAGGATTACTCTCTATCTCTTTGTTATCTTTTCACTCAGAGAGGATCTTCCAAAGCTCAAATGCATCAACTAATCTATATCCAAAAATGATTCAATAACGGAGCTGTGTTCAGACAAAAGCACTGTATGCTACCGGTCTGGATTTAGATGACACTAGATCACTAACATTATTTTAACTCACTCATCTCTTTAACAAAGACCAAAACTCCCTGACATATGATCAAAGGACTTGCTCGTCTTAAGATCCTTTTTTTCTCTCTGTCTTTCAAACTTCAAAGCTCTCAAACATCTTACACACTTCTGCTTAACAGAAAAAAAGAAAAAAAAAGAAGAGAAAAGAAAAAGAGAAAAAAAAGGGCACTAGCCGTGTGGCTGCTCCCAGAGGCAGAATGGTGAAAGCTGGCAGCAAACATGAACACAGCTAATAATACCTCAGCTGAACTGACAGAGAACGTGCTCGCAGCTCCTTTCCTGTCTTTCTACCTTCCTGTCAGTCTTTCTCTTTCTCTTTCCCTTTCTCTCTGTTGTGCCGCTCTCTGTATTTTGTGAAGGTGACAGCACGGTGAGTCAGCTTGGACTTTCCAGCCTCTTCTCTGATCTCTCTGGAACTCACGCTGCCTTTCCAAGCATCTGCTTCAAACACACACACGCGCACGCACACACACACGCACACACACGTACACACACACACAAACACAGTCCTCAGCATTCACTGCTTTCTCCCTTTTCTGCGAAAGACCAAATTTCACACAGGTATTTAACATCTCACCTTCTCTTTTCTCTTCAATACTCGACTTCTTTCCCTGAAGCAGTGGTCATTAACCCATCTGAAGGGTGAAGACCACTGGAATCGCCCCTGGGTTGGGTTGAGGATTAGGGCGCCTCCCGGACAGCCTCATGTCACAGGGGAGTGTGAGGCTGATCTTTCACCTTTGCTGTCCTGTGTCTCAGTTTCCGCCACGGGGCTCGGGCTCTGGCGTGGATAGGTTGAGTGTACTGTTACTTGGGTGTGAGAGTGTGCCAATGCGGAGCTCAGTTTCACACCTAAACCTGCACCCTATCTGAGAAATACTGAGTGTTTCTTAGATATGGCAGAGAAAACAAAACACATACCTGAGCTGCAGTAAGCCAGCTCTTGGGGTTAAGGAGATGGTGTTGAATCCTCTAATGCAGTAACATGTGCATGTGCACTGTGGTGCACACATGCTAAGAGCAAGTGCACAAGCAGAGTAATTTTACTCAAATTCTATTTAAAAAAAAAAAAAAGCAAAGCTGTTCTGTCATGCAAAAAGTATATTCATCTTTCCAGAGAACTTCATGCAGTGTTTTGTTTTCCATCAGATGTTGTTGTGCAGATGTGTCAGATGTGATTGCTGCTTGCTACATTCATTTCATTTCATGACGAAATCAATAAAATTTGTGTCCATGTTGTCAGCAAAACGATGCCTTTCCATGCACATGTAAGCACACGCCTATCGTGTACACGCATGTCTATTGAGTGATCAATCTTGTTAAACCAGCACTCAGAAGGTGGATGAAGCAGTTCTCGTTGTCAATATTTCTCAGGCTATTGACTTACAGTAGTTTGTAGTATGACCTTCATTTTTACAGCTCTAACGTGAGTTAGCGGATGGAACCACTGTCCAGCTCTCTCCTTATTTACACAGTGTATATAAAATTTAGCACTGTTTTGATTTTAACGCAGGCTTCAGTATATGCACAGCTGGGTCTTCTGTCCAGTGTTTGCACCAAACATTCATACACCCATGACACACACTCACACACACACACACACAGACACACACACACACACAGGGACATGCACCTGTCTCTGTTGCAGTAATCTTACGGTAAAAGAGTTTTTATTACAAGACTTAATTGCTGCCTCGAGCCACTGTAAACTTGCTAGCGTGTCAACTTGGTGTTCGTGCATCTCTGTGTGCATGTGTGCGTGAACGTGTTTTTTTCTCTGCGCTGTGTGTCTACTCCTCCTTTTGTGATGCCTGCAAGTTTAAGAAAACAGCTGAACCAATTAAAATAAATAAAAAGTGTGCGGTTTTGTTGCAGGTTTTTCAGGATTAGTGAGATTTTGTTGGGGGTGCAACACAAACGCATAACATGAAGACACAGAAGGGCTATGAGGAAGGATTAAATAAACAAGTATGAATTTTATCATCATGTGTGTGTGTGTGTTTTAATAAGTTGGTCGCCATGATGACAATATGCATCTATTTCTTCAGTGCCATAATAATGCCATCTGTAAGTGCTCAGCATTTTCAACAGTAAATCAAGCTGTCAGCAAAAATGTCTATTGCGTGTTCAAGTGCTCCAACAAGCTCATACACACCTTTACACTGACAGTCTCATAGCATCATGGGAAGTGCTTCTCCGCCCAGGAGGTCGTGCATTACGTCCTCAGCATGTTCGACAGTTGAATCATGCAGATTAGATCAGCCAGTTAGCACACAACCATGTACACAAAGAGATGATGGTGGTCCGAGTGGTCTGTACAGGAAAGACAGGTTCTCCCTCCAACTGCAATTACCCGCTCTGTTGCTGTAAATATAGGGATGTGGTCTTGTGGTTAAATCAGGGCTTTGGGAGTTGCAGACAGGTAGGCTGATGATGGGTCGGCAGTGAGGGTCCTCGACAGGTAGATGCAGGTACCAAGTTAGATAGCAAGGTAGACAGATTGTTATCAGCCATGCAGCGACCTGTGTTGTTGTAAGTGCAAACAGTGAAGATAGGGAAGTAGAATGACAGAGACACTCCTGAAAGTCTATTCTGTTTGTGTTTAGGCACATGCAAGACATCCATATGTGTATGTTTACATACACAACAGCAGAAGCGTGTACTTTATTTGACATGAACAGGTGTGTGTGTGTGTGTGTGTGTGTGTGTGTGTGTGTGTGTGTGTGTGTGCGTGTACATGTATCCTTTTAGTTTTCAGTATTTTTCCCAACCAGTCTGTCATCTTAGAACCCAGTCTACAGATTGTAGTGGAAACAAACAGTGGAATGTGTCAGGAAAGCCAGGCCATGTGTCCAAGTTCCTCTGTGTTAAAGGTCATCACAATCAGCTGGCACACTTTCTTTCTGCTTGTTAATAACCAGTCTGTGGTAATTAGGGGCATTACTGGTGGCTGCATGGTTTTCATCAGTATGCTGATGGAAATATACTTGTAGTCTAAGCTAGCAAAGGTTTGTCAGTGCTTTATGTGTTTTATGATTATCTGTCATTTAGTGATTGATTGTCAAGAAGGCGATTAATGACGTTCCTGGCTGTCAACATTTTTGTCCTTAAAATAAAGGAGGATGTTTCACTGGGTTATCGGAGGATGTTTAAGGATAAAAAAAAAGGCTTAACATGTTAGAGGGCATGACAAGTTGCAAAATTTTACTGTTATATGGGTAAAAATGTACATTTTTACTTGGTATACTTTAGCTCTGCCTTTGATTTGATATGGTGCAGCCCCAGCACACACTCATTCTGTAACTTTTCATTCCTTGTCCAATTGCTGAACCGAAGCTGTCATATCAAAACATCTATATTTTCTTTCCTCTTGTTGTAAATGGTGGACTTCCTTGCTTTTAAAGTCAGCTCCAAATAAACACATTAACACATGCTGCATCCTGTTTACTTTGTAATTACCTAGTTTCCGTTTATATCTGCCAAATACACAGAAGTCCCCACAAAGCTTCCTGAGAGCTGAGGGTGGAATTAACCTCTATTTACCGATGTGTTTTCTGAGGATTACCTGTAGTGGATGCAGCTGTTAACAAAATAATAAGAGCATTGCATCCCAGGTGTTGCTTTCGATCCAAACTGTTCTAGAACTGAAGTTAATGGTAAACAGTTGACTGATTTGTAGACATAGCTCATCACACATGTACAAATATAGTCTTAACCTTAAAGTATCACGCAGGTCCCAAGTTACTGTTGTGAGAATCAAGTAAGCCACCCACTGATACAATTATTATTTTTTAATATAATTTTTTACCTCCACAATGGAGTATGTGTTTTCACCCGTGTCTGTTTATCTTTCAGTACGATTACCAAAAAGTACGGAACCCATTAGCACCAAACCTCGTGGAGGGATGGATCATGTGCCAAGGAAGAACCCATTCAATTCTGGTGCAGATGTGGTTAAAGGGACAGAGTCAGGAATTGTTTTAGCGCTTTCCTGAGTGCCATTCTTGTTATTACTATTACTATATATTTCTATGTGGAACCTGCATTGTGCCATGTTTTCTTTTCTCCCCCCAATCCAAATTTTGATATTTTTGGACTAACCCTCCCCCATAGTAGCTGCTTCTGCGTTAACCTCTGCTGGTCTGTCGCGTCCCGGTAGTTTGCCAGGGTTCTGGGCATCAAAGTAGAAATCATGTTTCAAGAGCAAAACGTAACTTCTCAATATTCAGAAAAGTGCAAATATTTAATAAAAAAAAGTCAAGTCCATTCGAGCCATCTATCTCTGGTCTAAGTCAGGTCTCAAGTCATGAATACCAGGTCAAAGTCAAGTTGAGTCTTTTATCAGTGTTGGTCAAGCAAGTCTCATGTCCTCAAATTTGTGACTCAAGTCCCCCACATCTGCATAATAGCAATAGATAAAATAATATTCACAGGATTCAAGTCTTTAGATGTAATCCCCTAAAATACAAGGATAATATCAAGATGATGGAAAAGTCCAAATTAGATTCAGATTTTCAGACTGTCACTCCCTTTAAATACAGGCTTGTGTCTGAGCCCAGTCATCTTGTTTCTCCCCTGCTTGAAGTTTCCTGTCAGCTGATTGGCTTGTGGGGAGACTTTCAGTATCTGCTCAGACACCCCAGGCAGTTGCTGCTGTTAATATAGCTTTGAACACATTCTCTGGCTTCCTCTGAATGAACTATTCACAGGCGGTCATTATCCTGATCTCACTACCCAGGCGGGATCAAATACCCTCATGTAACACATTTTCAAAATTCAAAAAAATAGAAGCATTGTTCTCTATTTGCTTTTCCCCGGCAAAGTTATGTTTTGAGACAAACGACTTTTTTCGTTACAGCTAATAACAATGTGTGTAGTAAACAAAAAGCAGACAATGGCCCCCTTAATTGAATCAACCGTCATTCTAATTTCTGGGGCATCCCTCACCCTAATTAAGCACCGCTCGTTGGTTGTCATAGGAGACAATGACAACCTGAATAAAGCTGTCACTCTGGATCAGACTGACGTGTTGCCTTGGCAACAGGGGTCAGTGGGTTTGCAGTGCATGTGGAGGATGTAAGATGGGAGGAGGAGGAGGACAGAAGTGCGGAGGGTGTAAGGAGAATCTAGATCCAAGAATCAGCTGGGAGTCGGTCTTGCATTAGCATTGGATGAAAACAGTTAAACAAAGCACGGAGACAGACTTTGCACAATCTTCTCTGAAGGTCAGTGTTGCATTAGGGATGTCTCAAAAAGCTATTTGCAATGTGCCATGCTATCTCTCAGGTTGGAATTCATCTCATTTATCCTTTTTCCATAATTTATCTCCATTACCTGGATTTCACAAACACATGACTCAAGGCTTTTAACCTTCAGTTCTTTGTACTTTTCATGATGGTTCGAGGTAAAGGCTGGATCACAGCAGAATGGGGCTTTTGATTAACAGATTTGCATGTGTCTCGATTGCACTCGTTGCTGTGTAAATATCATGCTGTTGTGGAGCTCGGATGACTCCTCTGAGTCAACAAACTGCGGCTCGGTCCTGGAGATGCCATTGTGTCTTAATAAATCAACATGGATGAAAACAGGGCTATAAACGGCTGTTTAGGTGGTGCAAGTCTGTCTGCCTCCCTCCCACCTATCAGTCCACCCAGAATGCTCTTTTTATTTGCACAGACATTAGGGTGAAGTGTGCCACTCTTTATGTCTTGGCAAAAATCCACACCCATCTATTTCAAAAGCTTTTTTCTTTTCCTTCTGCACGCACACACACACACATACACACTGCAGAAAAGTGGCCCCTCTATTCTTCATCACAGCCTTGTATTTTTGAAAGGGCCTGGCTCAGATATCCTATAGGCAGGAATAACAGCTGTCGCTAAGCCACCATAGCTGGCCCCCACTCAGCACCCAGTGGGGACCCAAAACTCTCTGTGTCTGTCGCTGTCTCCATCCCGCTGTCTAGCCCTTAGACTGGCTGTCACTGGCTGCTTTCACTGTCTTTCTCTCTCTTCCTGTTCGTCTCTCTGTCTCCCCTTCTTTCACAGCTCTTTGTTTCCCTCTAATTACATTGCATCCTAATTTTTGATGTAGGACAAATGTACTCCCTTTTTGTTTTTTTGTGGGTTTTCAAGAAACAGAAGAAGAAAGGGAGAAGCAATGAAAAACCAAATGACACATGGGGTGGGACAAAGGAGGGGAGAGGTCCTGTCCTCCATTCATTCAGTATAAGAGCCCAGACAGGGCCACACTTCCCTTTACAACAAACACACACACACACACACACACACACACACACACATACACACACACTCCACCCCAGCCACCCTCTAATCTGCACTGTTCCACCCTGAGGGCCTGAAGCTGGGGCAGCTGCTACTGATGGAGCCAGAGAGCCAGCTGTCCTCACATACAGACACACTCACTCACCCACACACACACACCTAACTCATTCATTTGGGACAATGGAGTCAGGATAGGGGGGTGTGTGTTGCTCATGATTTTGGAGTGTGCCATGGTCATGGGGAGGGGGGCCTTCACAGTCAGTAAAGTGGTTTTTATGTTCGCTTTGTGTCTCAGCAACAGTTGGCAGCACGTGTGTCAATGACACGCCTCTCTGCTTTATTGTCCATGAAGTCAGAGGGTTTAGAGTGACCGGGGACCAACACACTGACACACTTATAGAAGCATAAAGAGATGCGCACACGCACACACACAAACAAAAGTGCATGTGTTCATAGACAGTTGTGAAATACAATAACTTTTTTAAGAAAGATGCGACCTGTCAAAAACAGAAAAAAACAGAGACACACTGTTTGCTCTGCTCTATTTTTATGATTTCATCATCTTGCAACATCTGCAACAGATCTGATCTGTTATCACTTTTTCAGGATCCTTGGAAAAATATGGAAGGATTAGCTCTGTAATATAACAAATCTTGTCTACGTTTGGATTTTCCTGTGTCTTAATACAGTTAGGATTACAAAGTAAGGGCATTCACATCTTGCATGTTTGACTTTAAAGGAAAAGTTGGAGCTTCAAAAACAACACATCAATGGATTCAGTCTTCACGTTCTGATTGGTTTATCTCTATCTCTAACCGCTTCAGTCTCTGGCTCCTGCTGCTATTGGTTATCCCTCTTTCTTTATCCCTGATTGGCTCAGTTGCCGATTGCATTCAGCCTCAGTCGTCTGATTGGTGGAGTATCAGCCTAGCAATTGCTGTGATTTGCCCGTGGTTGTGTGTTCACCAGCCAGAGTGTTTTCTTAATACTGCAGCTGCTTTGGAGACAGGGTGAAAGCGAGCGCGTGTTTGTATGGAGGCTGATTTGCTTGAGTGGGTGCATGAGGTGGGTTAGGTGTGTAGTTAGCAACTAAAAGGCCATATGGCTGATGATGACACATATACACACGCTTGCTCTCGTGCACACACACACACCTGACGGCTGTCTCACACCTGCTGTATGGTCTATGGTTGAGTAAGATCCGGATCAAAGGAAACAAGCCCTCGGGGACTTGTGTGTGTGTGTGTGTGTGTGTGTGTGTGTGTGTGTGTGTTTGTGTGTGCGTGTGTGTGCGTGCATTTATGTGTGTTTGATTAGACATTCACTGCTTGTGAATCCATGCCAGAAAAAAAAGAAAAGAGGACTGTATTTGAATGAGAGACAACTCGTGTCTGGCTTTGCTAAGATAGAGAGCTGGAGGCTGAAATTGTATGGGATGAATGATCTGTGCTGCAGACTGCACATACGTGCACACACACACACACACACACACACGCACACACACACACACACACACAAGACATAGATCCATATGGCACATTTACCACGACAGGGATAGGCAGGAGAGAGTGAAACTGCAAACTGCACTGTGTGTTTTGTTAGTGTGTTGGAGATGGTGTGAAAGGGAGCCACTGAAAAGAGAGAGAAAAACACAGACAGAAATAAAGAAAGAGGGAAAGAAAGAAAGAGGGCTTATCATCATCATAAATCAGTCAGTGGATTTTAGCATTGTGACCTCATGGATAAGGCTGGAGATACCCTCTCATTTGCTGTAGGAATTAAAGTTCCCTTGCACTCATATACAAACCCACCCAACAGCCTACACACAAATGCATACATACGTAATCAAAGCGGGACGCTCAAAGGCCGGGTTCTTTCGCTTCGCCCACAAAGGCAACAAAGTCTGTCTTTGTCACTTTCCAAGTCAGACGTCAGCGAGAGTTTGCCTTGCTCCGGGGCTGTGGATAAAGCTTTCACACACAGAGCCCTCACGTATATCAGCATTATACTAGTGACCACCCACACACACAGGCTGCACAAAGCACATGATACTATACAAGAAATAATTATTTAATAAAGACAAACAACAGATGCAGAACTTCCTAATTCCTTTCCCCTGCATGCAGGCATGCGTGCGTGCAAACATTCATTCATGCAAATTGACAAACCTATAGATCCTCTTTAACTCTCAAACCAAGTAAGATCTTTTGTCTGCAGTCTGTCTCCCTGTCTGTGAGCGCACATGCACGCCTGTGTTTGTTTGCAACAGAAACAGCATCATTCAGTGTCAGTGTACAGTAGTTGCTGGGTAGAGCTCTGGAGTCTGCAGAGGATGTTGTGGTTGGCTAGCCCTTTTCTTTGTTTCTCAAACTGTCTGTCGGGCACTCTGCTGTTAGACCGAGACAAAGGGGCCAGTTTAGATTCATACTCCACTCGAGGAAGAAGAGGTTTGTCTGAGGAAAAAGACTAGAGTTGTCCTCCACCTTTCTCTAACAAATGCAGAGAAAAAGCTGGGCCTGGGTTCAAGCCCTGCTGTCAACCCCCCACTCATGTTTCTGAAGTGGCCTTAAGCAAGAGACTGAATCCCCAGCTCCAGAGAGGCAGTTCTCATAATGTGGACAGATATTTTCCTTATCAAGAGATCAATCAAGTATTACATTTGCCCATCCATATTGCTGCGATTAACTGTAACTCATTTTCTCCATAACCCTTTCCCAGTTATTAGGCAAATGTCTTGGCTTGTCTGTCGACAAAAAAAAAAAAAATTGTGGATTACTGATTAGATTACCTCTCTCCTGCCCTGAGGGCACATTCGGCTGAAGAGCTGTTCATGAAATTAAGACTGAGAGAAAAGAGGATAAACAGAGATGACAAAGAAAAACCCTGTTATGAGAAAATAAACATTAAAACACACACTCATAAAGATATACTATACACACACACACACACACACACAATGTTATGAAGTTACTGTTTACTTGCTGCAGCTGCATCCTGTGTGGCAGTTAACACATGGCTTCTACTGTATATCGGTTCTCACTCACTCACATGCAACACACACACACACGAAACACACACACACACACACACACACACACACACAAACATACACACACAACACACAAAACACAGACCACACTTACACTTACACTCTTTGCAATCCTTGGTTTGGCGATCATACTGTCAAACAATTACAAAGAAGACATCAGTTACTCATTTCAGCCACTGTATTATTATACAAAAGAAAACAAAATACAAATAATAAAATGGATTATCCATAAAAGAAATAATGTACATCTGCATTAATGGCTGATTATCAAAATACACGTGTGAAAACTGTGGCATCCACGTGTCTTCGCCGTCTTTGTTTAGATTTTTCTCCACATGCAGCTTTCGAATTTTGTTTGCGCTCTAGCGTGTGTGAGTTTACCAAATTTTTATAACTGCAGATAGCAGAGCTGCTGTGTTTTGTGTGTGTTCACAATGATAAAGTGAGTGTTAACTGGAAGACAGCAAGACTCTGACGGTAAAGGAACCTAGAACAGGTGCCAAAACTAGCAATCAGCCTCTGTCATAACAATAACAGCTGTATAAGGAAAACATACACATGAGCACATGTACACTTGCATGTGCACAAGCAACAAAATCACACACTCAGGACACTACTTTTAGTGTGAGATGCTCATGCCCAGGTACAAACACACACACACACACACACACACACACACACACACACACAACCCCTATACAGCCATGAGGTCAAGGAATGAAAATGATGAAAATGTTTCTGTCACAACAACAAAAACAAAAATAAGAGTAATATTCACAGGCACATACAGAAACACAAAGGGCAGATGCACACACACACACACGTGCACACACACACACTCCTTATAACCCTTCACTGGGAGATTAAGCTGTTGATTTTTAATTGGCCTAGCAGCGTGTGTTTGTTTGATTCTAGTATTATTGCCCGGTGTGTTTTCTTCCTTGAGTGAGCTGATTAAAAAATCTCCCCCTGTCAACACGCTTGCCAGATAGATACCACAGTTTGATTAATTCACACACACAAACACACATGTCATAATCCCTGCTCTCCCATTGGCTGCTGCGGGAGCCCTGTTTCCAAAGCAACATTGGAATGCTGGGTGTGTGGCACCGCCCCTTTCAGGAAGGCAACCGCATGTAAACAAACCCGGCATGTGCCGCATTGTGTGCTCCATCTGACCCTGTGGTAAACAGAGTGTGACTGTGCGCCGGCAGACTGAGGCTGACCTCTAGGATTACATGTTATTCTGTTACCTTTAAGCGTTCTGCATATTTGTCATGTGGACATGTTGTTTATGTGACTTTACGACACTGAATCATCAAATCTGAGCTCAAATAGAGAAAACAGTCAGGTGTGTGACATTCTGTATATTTATATTAAGTCACCAAAAGGTGTGCTGCAAGTCAACAACAATCCCACGTCAGCGCGAGTAAAGCAGCAGCAGGTGCATCATGCTCGGTAGTGTCAGTGACCTGTCCTCCAGCGTCACATCTTTCCCCTTGTCATTTTACGGGATGTTCAGCCTTATGTGCTGCTGTGTGTGTTTACTTATGTGCCCCAGATATCGCAATATGGCCTTTCCTCTGCAGGCCACCAACCAAAGGTAACCAAAGTTCAGGATTCAGTGCTCTGAGTTCAGGAATTCTACTATGGTATGGCCCCAGTGGCTGGAATCCCCCCTCTTTAAGTGAAAACAGAAGGGGGGGGGGGCTAACAAGGTTATTATAGAACATAACAGCAGATAAACACATTCATAACAGTGATCAAAATATCCACACACTGAGACACCTATCCCGTTGAGCAAGAACTCCGAAGAACCAATCAGATTTCTGTTACCAGCAGCAACAACTCATGTTTATGCCTGCCTCTAGCTAATCCGGCCCTCCGATTGGCTGGTGCCCGAGCCTTAGAACACAGCCCCTTCCCCCCCCTCTCTCTCCCCTCTGCCTGCCGCTCCATCCCTACAGATTAAGTAACACCGGCAAAACAAAAAGAGCTTGTTTTTGTTTTTCATCAATGACAGTGCACGCACACAAACATGGGATGTGTTTAGAGGCAAAGGTATCAGTTTTTATAATTATACAGACAAATGCTTTGGTGGTGCAGGCACAGGAGAGTGGGAGAAGAGGCGGGATATCTTGTACCACTGTTGCCATGCACCCTCAGTGTGTTACTAGGTTAAGTATGGTATGTTGCAGTGAAAAAAAAACCAAGTGCAAGGAAGAGGGGCAATTGCATCACTCCCTTGAAAAGTCCTTGAAAAACATCTCTCTCCTTTTGTACCCTGTGCAAAATTCTAATTGCACTTTCAAATCATCCTCTGGGAGAAATTCCACATTGAAATGCTGCACACACCGCTACACAGCGTGCAAACTTTTAAATGCTCTCCCGTGTTCGTGTAAGAGCCTCCAATTTAAACTGTTCTCTGTGTTTTTGCTCATGACTCTGGCTCTGTGTTATTGTAAAGGAAAAAATCATGCATGATCTATGTTTATTGCCAACTCTCATTGTTCCTCTTTGCTGCTGGCGGTAAAGGCAAAGGGCACGAACACGCAGCCAGCTGCTGTTTGTTTTGATCTGTCGGTGAGTGTTCAGAGGTTGTTGTTAGAGTTAGAGGCACAGTGAGATAAGATATGTTGCCAAGAACATGGTCAGTCAGTCCAGATCTAATGTTATTGTGCAATACCTCTGTCGCTCAAGGAGCATGTTTTTTTTTTTTTTGTAGCTCCAAAGAAAAAAAAAAAAAAAAAAAAAAAACATGTAAGCCCGCACATGTGTAAAAACTGAAAACATGTTGTGGTCAGTTTAATACTTAACCCTTTCAGCAGGGTTATCACATGCTTTTTCTTGCCAGTTCTGATCTTATGGCACTGAACTGCTGGACATGTTCCGATTTCAAAGGGAAATAAGCTTGATGTGTTTTTCATCTGCTGCACTAAGTTTCCTTGGCCGACCGCTGCGTCTACGATCCTCAACGTTTCCCGTTTCTTTGTGCTTCTTCAAAAGAGCTTGAACAGCACATCTTGAAACCCCAGTCTGCTTTGAAATCTTTGCCTGGGAGAGACCTTGCTGATGCAGTATAACTACCTGAGACTGCGCTCAGTCTTGTCATGGTGTATGACCTGTGACATGAAACTGTCTTCCACAACCACATCTTGGTAGCAGAGTTTGACTGCTCCTCACCCAGTTTTAAGCCTCCTACACAGCTGTTTCTGTTTCTGTTAATGACTGTGTTTCAACCCACATGTGAAATTGATGATCATTAGCACCTGTTTAGTACAATTGGTTGATCATACACCTGACAATAATCCTACAAAATCCCTGACTTTGTGCAAATGTACTTATAAGAATTGATGCTGGTTTGAAGGGAGTAACACCAAATATTGATTTGATTTAGATTTTTATTTTGTTCGCTCATTTTGCATTTTGTAAATTGATAAAAATAAACAATTATTATTTATATTTTTGAAAGCATTCTTAGTTTACAGCATTTTTTCACACCTGCCGAAACTTTTGCACAGTAGTGAAAATATATATATGTGTGTGTATTTGTGTGTGTGTGTGTGTGCGCACTGTTCGAGTCAACTTGTTTGTGCAGCGGCTGGAGTCTGTCATGATGAGCTGCTACATCATCATTCCATTAAAAACCCTGACCTGTGACAGAGTGACGGCACAGCACAAGCGAGCAAGGCCCTTCATCAGGGATCCTCCTCCTCTGCCCTCCCCTTTATTTCTCTATCTGCTCTATCTCTCCCGTTTCCTTCATCTTCTGTGGTCTTTCCTCTCCCCTCTCTTCCACTCTTTTTTCTCCCTGTGCCATGTCTCCCGACTGCTCAACCTCTCTCTCTCTCTCTCTCTTTCTCTCTCTCTCTCTCCCTCTCTCGAGGTTTCTAATTAGCATGTGCGCTGAAAGCAGAGAGGCAGTCTGGCTGTCACACTGTTTACTCTGTGCTCCCCCTCTCTCTCTGTCTGTCTCTATATCTCACTCGCCCTCTCTCTTAGGGAAAATGTCACGCTGCCTTGACACCCTTCCAGTGCCTGTACCAAAGCACTATGAACTTCCTTAAGTAAGAACACAGAGCTCATTACTTGTATTTCCTCCTTTTCCTTTCTTTTTAACAGTCGCTTTGTTTCATGCGTGCACAGATCTCGCCAAACAATGAATACTTAGCGGACAACGTCTTCCCTTTTCTCTTTTTTTTCTCACTGTGTGTGTATGCGCCACAACATTGCTCCTGGATTAAACAATCCCCACGGATAACAGTGAGTGTTGCTATTTACGCTACTACTTCAAATAGTCTTACGCATCAGCATGATGGAATTTGGAATTTACACCATCCACGCTATGCGTCTCTTTCTTTTCACGCTCTTTCTATCTTTCAGTGAATCAGCCCAGCCATCCTGTCTGCCCTCTCTCTCTGTCTGCATGCCAGGACAGAGTCTATCAGCAGATGAGCAAATAGCTTGCAACTTCCGCACATTTTATCTGTATATGCGTATGTCTGTCTGTGTATCTGTGTAGACAGCAGCATTGGTTCATTTCTCCTCCTCCAGGCTGTGCTTCTATGACCATGCCTTCTTGGCCTGCTGCTTTACTTGAGGATTGTGGCCTATGAGAGGGGATTCTTGGCATGGCTTTGGGTACATGTGCTTCTGGACGGATAAGCTCAGCTATGTCAGTAATGTGTCAGCCCTGCCGAGGTTACAGGCTGCTCCCCATATTTGGCAAATCACTTAGCATTGCCCCACCCCGGCTGGACTGGCAGCCCACAGTAAACTAGAAAATATGCACAGAATGCAGACACAGACAGGGAAATAAGAGGAAAAGTGTGAGTGAGAAATAAACATGCATTTTTACATTCATTAAATACCATTTGATATAGTGAATGATAACAAAGTCTGAGGCCTTATTTTAAGGCATTTGCACTAAATTTGGCCTGTTTTCTATTTTCATTTACTAACCTCCTCTTCCCTCCTCTGTGCTAGAACAAACCAGGTGACACTTAAAGACTCTCAGACTTTCTGAGCCGTTACAGTTGTCCTGAAATAGCCTTTGCCTTTTACACTTACCTCATTACAGCTTATGTAAAGAGTCGGGCCCAAAGCCTCGGCCTCAATGCGATCAATGCATCCAGCATCATATCTCTCCCCTGTGGACTTGGGTCACATTCTTGATTTGTTCAAGAGAATCACTCGTTCACTCATCGTAAAGTGTGTCTTGTTTTTGAATATTCTCACATGTTTGCTGGGATGGTGTTCCCTTCATGTGAAATACCATGAGGGGGGCGTCAGATTAAAAATCTGGCACTAGGACCATGCGATCTAAATTTAGCCGTTGATGTTAACGTAAGGTCACTGCTATCACGGCTCATATGATATTTTTTATAAACCCTGTGACCAGAGCTTCACGATGAAAAGTCAGTGAGGGCCCACACATAGTCTTGTGTATGCTAATGCCATAGACATTGCACTCGGAAGTCACACATTTCATCCAATCAGTC
This sequence comes from Seriola aureovittata, assembly GCF_021018895.1. Taxonomy (NCBI): domain Eukaryota; kingdom Metazoa; phylum Chordata; class Actinopteri; order Carangiformes; family Carangidae; genus Seriola; species Seriola aureovittata. The sequence goes on along the minus strand of NC_079368.1, from coordinate 25,486,205 downwards.
CATTCAGTCGCTGCTGAACAAACACACTGATGCAATCCCAAGGCAATTTTTCGCAGACATACCAATTTGAAAACAAACATCCAAATGACTGTATCCTGCAAAAATAGTCAACAGATTATCTTCTAGATTTAAAAAATATTGTCTCTGCCCAGCTGATATATTTAAGACAACTGTCTCATTGGTTTTGACCAGACAACCAAGAGTAGTATTTCACATTAACAGCAGTTAAGTGCATGTCATGACCTCATCTGCAATGACCTGCTGTGTGTGTGTGTGTGTGTGTGTGTGTGTGTGTGCTTGTGTGTGTGTGTGTGTGTGTGTTTGTGTGTGTGAGTGTGTGTGTGTGTGTGTGTGTGTGTGTGTGCGTGTGCGTGTGCACGTGTGTGTGTGTGGGCAGGGGCACAGGTGTGTGTCACTCTACCCCACAAGGGGACACAGTGGATTTCTAAAGTGTAGGTCAGGTGTTTGAGTGTGTGTAACCAGGTCACCCTCCCCTTGGCACACACACAGCTGTTTTACTGACTTTGATTATAGGCCCTGCAAAAAGACAACCCCGATCATTACTTCTGAACTGAGAGGTCTGGATCATGTGATCTCATCCCTCACAGTGTGGTTAGGTCATCCCAGGTGCCTAGGTGTGTGTGTGTGTGTGTGTGTGTGTGTGTGTGTGTGTGTACACCTCAATGTTTACAGCTATTTCAGCTCAACCACAACCTCAAAAACTCAAAAACCACCCGTGTCAGGTCGTACCGACTGACTGATAGTGACTCTTCACGAACAGCAGCCCCACTTTATGTGTATGTGTTTTCACACTGGAATCACCCAGGCCACCACAGTGATGAGAAATTCCCTGCACGGTCAATCTAAGAAATACTGAAAGTTGCATATTGTGCTGGCTCACCACACAGCACACCACTCTGAGGACTGATCTCACTGTAAGTTGAGCAGCAGCAGAAGCAGAAGCAGCCTGGGTGTAGCTCATTTCTCCAGTGAGTGACACATACTTAGATTAGAGACACCCAACACCAGCCATCTATCTATCGCTATCTATCTATCACTCTCTCTCTCTCTCTCTCTCTTTTTTTCTCCCTCTCGCTCTACAGCCTGCCAGAGCCAGCTGGGCCATGAGCTCATGGTACCAATTGGGCCACGCGAGAGGACAAGAGAGACTCAGAGCTGGGTGGGGTGAGAGGGGGGGTGGGGGTGGGGGTGGGGGTGGGGTGCTGCCTGCCAGCTCATCGTGTAATCTCATCTTGCTGTGGTTACTGTAAGTGAGATGGAGAAGGGAATGGGAAGTAGGGACCACAGTTCCCCATGAAAGTAATGGCTCTGGGAAGGGCGGATCACTCTACCAAATTCTCTCTGAAGCATTTACCATTTACAGTCGAACCACAAGTCTGGGAATCTTTGGGTCTCCTGATATGGAAACACATACTGGAACATTTCACCAGGGTTAAAATAGTCAAATAGCAAGCAATACATGGCATTTTAATGTCACAGGACAAATATCCAAAATACAAACAGTGTCCATTTTATACCCTCCTGATGGGGAGCAAGTAAAGCTTACAATAGGAGCATTACCATTGCCACGTGGCTCACAGATTCTCAGTTTTAACTGTTCACAAAAGTCCTGCCTTTATCCAATTTGCATGATAACTCAAAACGAAGCAAGATTTTTCACTTTTTTGTCTTTGGCAGGCTTCTTCCTCTGCGTGCATGTCCAGTAGAAGGAGGTTTAACTGTGAATTTTGTAACTTTTTGAAAGCAAATCTGAAAGCATTAGTGTGGGAGGAGCATAAGATTTCGTTTTTTTGGATTTACTGTAAAAAGTGCACAGAGTAGAAAACCAATGGACCAGATATAAATATCGCTGATTGAAAACAGTGGTTTGTAAGATTTCATTCTGACACTTTCCCTTTCACTCCCTAACTAATTCTATTCAGCTTACACATTGGAATCGGAATGTTTTAAATATATTGGGAAATAGGCTTACTCAATTTCTTGCTGAGAGTGAGATACCACTCTCATATCTGTCCGTTAAATACGAAGCTGGAGCCAACACCTGGAGGTTTCGTTATCACTGTCAGGTTTCATACTGCAGAAAATCACTGTGCCTGGCCAAGAAACGGTCCCAACTGCTTATAAAACAGTGATATGCTCTTTCCCCTTGTTCCCATCCAAATGCTAAGCTAAGCTAACCGGCTGCAGGCTTCAGCTTCATATTGATCGGATAGATATGAGTGTCTATCGACTCTTCCATCTAACTCCCAGCAAGAGAGTGAGTAAGCATATTATACAAATGGTCAGTCTTCTCCCTTCTCTTTCTCCCTTTAATCATCTAAATTTTTGTGTCTGTATCGTTGCAGATCCATCAGAGATTAACTGAATATTTTGTTTGGGGTTATGACCCATGTGAAATAGAGGAGAACTCTTTATCAGCACTTAACATGGAGAGAGAAAGGAAACAGTCTGGATAGCACTCTGGAGTAAACTACTGCTTGATGTTTACCATCGTTCTGTGCCACGGTTGAAAACACTAATGTTTCTCAGTCAGAGCACATCTGTCTGGTCTTGCTCCCTCCCTTTCAGTCTATCGTAACTCCAGATCTCTGGCTCAGTCCTTGTGCAGACAGTCGGGCTGTTTCCACAGTCTGGACTGTTGCTTCAGGCTGTGGCACCACAGCCAACACACGGAGAAGATGTTTGTTAACCTCATACAAATATTAGCAGCGGCACAGCCAAGGAGTCTTTTCCAGTAGCCTTAAAAAGGCTGCTGGAAAGATTTGTTCTCCGCTGGTCCATATACACCTGTAGCCAAAAGGCGCATAGCATTAAAAAAAACACAGGCATGTTGTTGTGCTTTTCGGTCTTGCATAGTGCTTGCACAAGTTGCTGCTACAGGAGTTAGGGTTGAGACAGCAGATAATAGGCCTGGAGAGATGAGGTTTTAGAGGCAAGAATCTCATCTCACAAAAAACCATCAATGTCACTTTCATGCAAAGTAGGTCAAGTATTTTGTCAACAAAATACTTAGTGTTGCATTGTTAACTACTGTTTACTTGGAGCACATAATAAAATAGTCAGCATTTATATGTTATTCAGAAAATGGGTATTTATCTGAGGCATTAAATGTTTTTTTTTTCAAAAACAGGTCAAAATTAGACACGATTGCCACTGCTATTGTTGCTGCTGGTCTTTTTGTTTGTTTTTTTTTTCCGAAGCAGAACAGAGAAGGCTGCCTGAAGAACACACTGACCTGCATAGACGAAAATCCCTGAATATTTTACTTGCATTTTTGGATGCATGCTAGAATCAAAAATGCTTTCTCCTTTCACTCCTTTGTTGTACGTGATGTAGATTATGAACCTTTCAACTGTGTCCTGACCTGGCATTGTGAGTTGGCTGGGACTTTTGCAGGTGATTTTCACAAAATATTGTATTTCAACCACACTCAGAAACAGGCTTCATGTTTGATCAGAGTCCAGAGTGCAACAGCCACAGTCATCACAAGCCACAAAGATCTTAATGACTGTATCTAATCCTAATCTTGCTACAGTTTTGAATGTGCATGTAAGAAAATGACTGGTTTTGTCAGCATTTAGAGTAATTTATCCCATATGCCTACCAGTGCAGATATTAATGCCCATGGAAAATCCCTTTATTGCATATCTACATATCTCAAAGTTTTGTTTGAGTAAAAGCTTCCTCTGTTCTTAGAACCCTGAAAAATTGCCTGACATCAGTCTCAGCTGTGTGTACGTGTGTGAGTGTGATGAAGAGTGTGTGCGCGCTTAAGTGTGGTTGTGAGCGTGTGTGCACATACAGGTGTGTGTTCATGCGTTTGCGCACACATGCAGTGGTATGACCAGTGGTTGGCCAGACACCAAGGTGCTGCAAAGAAAAGCGAGATGAGTTCCTCAGAAGTCTGCTATCTCTTTGATGTGGGCCGCACTTTACTGTCAAGCCGACCACTTACGCTAACACGCTTCCTCTTACCTGCCACTGATGATCTTTCTGACCCTCATTCCGCTACAGCTCTACTCCAATTCCAGTCCAGTCTCGATGGTGTCATTGCACGTGCCTCCGCGCGCACGTGTGTGCAGGCATACAAAATGTATAACTTTTCATTTCTTTCCCCACGTGTGTTGCCTAACGGTTTGCATGAATTTTGCAAGCCATTGCAAGACATATGAACTGAACTTTCATGCACGAAGACCTTCCAACTTTCCCAACAGCATCTCTGACACGTAAAGTTTAACCTCCTCAGTGCTGTACAGTGGAGCAAAAACGGCTTATTATTACAATACAGCCTCCCCTTTCCACTTGGTTGCACAAAACTATAACTAAGCACACTACCCACTTACACACAGACCTCTGTAGCCCCAGCTGCCCGTGCACAGAAAACAAAAGAGAGCTCTTTCCTGCAGGCCCCCCAGCCTCGGCCTCAGCCTCAATTCTGGCTGCAGCGATTGTGCAAGCTGTCGCGTAAGGCAGCTGGTCTATGAGCGGTAAAAGGTCAGTGCCTGGAAAGAGCACATGTCACAAGTATCATTATGGTGAAACTGTTCTACTCTCTTTTTCTCCATTTAGTCTCTTTTCTAAGACACCCAATCATTTGATCATTACTTTCCGTATGCCACCCACGTTTTACTCTTTACTTCTTCTCTAGCTCTGTGTAGCTGATAATGCATCACTTCCTGATACCTCTATGTCTGTGCAAGCTGCTGTAACTTCCCACACTCTGCTGCAGCTTGGTTAACCTGAGGTCTGGTGAGTGCCAATGGTCCGTGACGCTTAATACAAAAAGGGGAAATAACATTTCTGACAAGAGAAGATGAGTTTGATTGCAAATGTTTATTTCACAAAAAACATTAAAAATTAGTACATTTCAAACAAATATTGCATTTGTTTTGTCTGTATATCTCAAAGTAAAAACAATAGTCCATGAAAAATAAAAAGTGTCACAGGTACAGACACAGCTGAAATCAGGATTTGCAAGCAAAGTCTCTGCTTATCCCAAGAACTTCCTGATAGCTGCGCTGGAAAATAAAAGTTAAGTCCACTTAGACATTTTCAGACCTTCTTCAGGACCAGCATCTTCCTAGTTCCCCTCTCATGAGAGTCAGTGCAGCCTCCACACTTCCATAAGTCCATTTCTTGCACAGTCTCTTTCTCTGTGACCTTCACTGCCCACTTCCCCTGGTGCCTATACTCTCTTAAGGCAGTCCCAGGGTCTCCACTTCTCATCTTTTCATGCAGTATGCAGTACAGTCCAACTCCTCAGTGTCCATCAGGCTTTCCGTCCACTCCACATACACCTGACCTAGTCCACACTTGACCACTGAACTTGAACCCCCTTCCTCAGGGTAATCCAGAATCAACGTGCCGACCCAGAATGCAATGGAAGCCTGGCTTTTGCAGTGGGGTTGGGGATGGTGGTGGGGTTGTAGTTACAGCCACAGCCTCTTAATCCAGAAAAGTGAGGCAGAGAGGCTTGACACCCCCAGCTGAAGCTCAGCTCCTTGACTTTCTTTTCATCATCTTCATCATCATCATGTGAAGCATTTATAGTGGGATGTCACTTCAGCGCTCTGGGAGTGTGATGGTGGGCACCCAGTCGTACACACTGCGGCTCTCCTCACAGAACAGACTCAGCTTGTCCAGAGCAGGGTCTTTCCATGGGTTTGCACTGGGGCTCTGAAATGAAAAGAATGAGATATTTAATAATCAGATAACCTTGCAACAAACATTATAGTCTATGCAGACATGCGGTGACTTGGCAGCGTGTGCAGAACATTCAGACGGAGGAGTGATGCATGCATGATTCACCGGCTGCCGGTTCCTGACTGAGTGGGAAACGTACCGTGACAAGAATGCAGTGCGCGTCCTTGGGCTCGCCGGTCCCGTCTGCACCCACGAGGTCCGCCAGGCGCTCGATGTCGTTTACGCGCACCACGTTGATGTCGTTGTCAAAGCAGAAAGCCTGGATGAGGGTGAAGTGGATCTGAAGAGCAATATCACACTCGTACTCCTCATCGGTGGCGAGGACGCAGAATGCCACGCTGTCTGGATCACTGAGGGAAAGATAAGAAAGGTGGTCAAAAATAAATCCTTTCTGCTTATGCTTCAAATTTAAAACAATGCCAGCTGTAGTCAAAGATTTCACGAATTGCAATACTCACACATTCATGACTTTAGCAGATTCATAAACTCCAACTGTCAGGTAGTCCTGCTTCTTAGCAGCGACGAGCAGCTCTTCCAGGGCTGCGCCTGCACTTTGCACCCTTGACAAAGAAAAACACACATCATCAGGACACTAGTCACATTTAGAATAACAAGAAAGCTACAAAACATCAACTCAACATCTTGAATAATGTTGTATCCGTGAATTAGATATTTACCTATCTGCGTTTTCCATTGTGTTGTCTTGTCCGCGGATCTCTTCCAGAGTCATAGTTATAATCCAAGCGCGATCGGGATGATACAGTGAACCAAAAAGAAAGAGGGGCTGTGTGTTTCTCTGTGTAGTCTCTTGCGTTATTCTGAGCTCTGAACAGGCTGTGGGTGGTTTTATAGCAGGTCGACGTTGTTTCTCGGCAAGGGGCGGTCTTTTCCGCGCCTGGATGCTACCATTGGCTCAGAGCAGCGGTGGTGAGGAAAGCAAAAGTCCCCGGGCAGTTACGCTGAGCTTGTTGACAACCCCACGTGGGGCAAGATTACAACCTTTCAAGAAATCCCCCCCTCCCCTCCCTCATTCCCTCACCCACCCACGGACCAAGTTGTCCTTGCCTTGTGTACAAAAAACTAAAAGTCCTGTTTACGATGGACTTGAAGAGTCACTGTATCACTGACACGTATAAAGCTTGAACCCACTGTCGCTTCAATGACCCCCCTGAATACTACGGAGCAGCTGCCATATATGACCTATAATTTAAAATTTGACCAAAAATCATTTGAGAATCCCATGAAATTTTTCTTTTTCTTTCTTTTTTTTTTTTTTTTTTTTTTTTAAATATAAAGGCCTATATATATGTTAGATTGATTGTGTCATGATGATAACACGTGGAGGTTGGGCTGGTCTTTCCACCTGCCTGCCTTGTGTTTGTAGGTTATATAATTGTTATGTACCAGGTAATGTTTTTCCATGACAGTTATAAAACCAAGGGGCACAGCGGACCGACACATTTCAGACCATCCTTCAGTGACAATGCAACCGAATATGCAGACCATTTAAAGGAAAGATCCGGGTCGGCGGAACCAGCAGTGAAGTGAACAATCTGGAACAGAAGTGGACTTCCCCAGCTCGGGGAATCACTGCTGTGATATTTATAGCAAATCCAAACTTTCCCGGTAGACACAGCATTGCTTCTCCCTTAATAAACAGCTTTGTTGATGGTGCACCTGCACGCGCACACATATCCTACCAACCTGTTACCCAACTTGCTGCTGTGTTTACAGTCAGTACAGCCCGGAAGTTACGGGCAAGCGAGCAAGCCTGTCCTGACCCAAATAGAGCTTGATTTTTTTGATGGCGACCTCGTATTTGGAGGAGTGACCAAAACAGCTTGTGGCCGGCACACGCCACTTTTTGTCTGTACATTGTTAAAGGAAGCTTAATTGCCGGTCTGTCTTGACGCGTGTCGTTTCTCTAAGGAGAGAGAATAAAGCGACTTTGTGTCACAACAATACTCACGTCCTCCACCTGCCCCCGGTCCTTTCATGGGGCTGGGGGATGTGAGTAGCCTATGTGTGTGTGCGTGAGCATCCTGCGTGCGCTCTACACTCTTTATTACCCCACTCCATTCATTGCCCTACGGCAGATGCCCGACAGATGCGCTTGCCACCCCCCACTCCTGAAAAGCGCCACGTGCCGCAGCCAGTAGTCTTTTCAGGTCAATTTATCTTATCAGTGGGACTGCAGGAGTTTACATTCAACATCACTCGCTGTTCGGACAGATGCCGAAGGCTGTGTATGTTTACGCACCCGCTGACTGGTCTTGCCTTAACTTGGAATCATGTCTACTATAGTATAAGCAATGTTGTACAATGTGTATGAGTAACTGAGTCTTGGAAAACAAATTATAAAAGCTCAAAACTTATCATGAAGAAAATCTTCACAGCTAAGAGAGAGTGAGTCACACCACACAATAGGGGTCTAAGTAGCACAAAGGACGCCTAATTACCAGAACATTGAGCGCTATTAAAGGTTGTTTTCATCATAGGGTTCTTTTTAAACGATGAGTCAAATAAAAAACCACTGTGTCATTTGTTTGTAAGTAAATATCAAGGTGCCCACATGTTAACTGATTGACCTTTAACCCTATCTTACACCATCTACGGAGCTGCTGGGACGCCAGCTTAGTGTCAGAAATCTGGACTAACAGCGCCACCTGCTGGAACTTATAACCCCCCCCCAACACAGCAAGTCTCAACATGTCGAAAAAGCTCGTGACTCATGATACCACCCTCAGACTTGAGTCACCAACCAGACCCCATATGCGTTAATTTCCCCACAGCTGAGGTTACCTCTGTGCAAGGGCGTACGTTTGGTGTCAACATTGGTAGGGACGCAACAACCCCACCACCCCTCCAAAACAAAGACATTAGCTTTTTAATGCCCTCAACTAAACGGTTTATTAACATATAAGATCTGGATTTACATTCAGGAATGCCCATACAAAAATGTTATATATGTACAGGTTTAATTTTTAAAATACAATCCTTACCTGTCCTTTCTGATTGAAGTGTTTCTGTTGTGCAAACAACTTTATTAATGCAGATGAAGCTTTGCAGGGGTTCTCTGCCTTTTTCAGGGAGGTTAGATATTGTCTTTTTCTTTGAATTTGCATTTTGTTACTTGTGTTACTCTGATACTAAAAACCCAATCCTGTTAGTTTTAGTTTGTTAGTCACCTCGTGAATTTTATGTTACTCCTCCAGTCGGCATAAAAAGTCATATTATAATAAGACATAAAAAAGCCATAGTATAAGGCATAAAAACGTCATAGTATATGTAGTAAGGCAGTAAAGTCGTCAATAAATCTAATGTGCATGTCTTTGGACTGTGTGGGGAAGTTGGATTACTCAGACAGAACCAGAGCAGGCACAGGGAGAACATGCAAACTCCACACAGAAAGGCCCAAAGGCCGGGGTTCGAACCAAAAACCTTCTCACTGTGAGGCATCAGTTCCAGCCACTTCATCACCGTGCTGCCCCATTAATAAATTATTCTATAGTAATGCATAAAAACATCATAGTATAGCAAGGCATAAAAAAATCACAGCATCCATGGTGATATTTTCTTGGGATTTTTCAACAGAAATTAAACTCATACTTTGATATATTCACCATTTTGGGTACTCCTGCTAGCAACCTGACTGCTAGCCTACAGGTGACAGAAGCCAGGGTTAGTTTGCTAGTTAACACTAGCTAACATGGTTACTCAGTTGTGATTTTTCTGGTGATGTTAGGTACCACTGTGATATTCTCACGACATGAGCCTCAAGTTAGCCCTCGCCCTTTCAGTCAATCAAATGCTAGCATGCCTAAATCGGTTGTCTTGGAGATGTAGCCTCTTGGAGGGCACATAGGAATGATCTATGACTTCACTCCAAACATAGTGCGAACGAGTTCACTGAAATTGCGATATATAAAAAGTTTATTATTATAGATGTCCAGACATGTTTTATACATAAAGAGAACAAATGTACAGAAGACAATAATTTAAGCATATTTACATTCCATTCTTGGACTATGTCAAATGTCAGTGCATTTGTTCAACATGAGCAACATTTAAAATCTCATTAACTCTTTGATTATAACAAAGAGCAGTTCCAATACCATTTAGATTCCATTTATTACCAACAGAAACATAGAAATACACAAAAAAATGAAACAAAAATGCCTCACTGACAAAACAGGTCATCACATTTTTGAGTATATTATACTGCAACACGGTTTACTGAGCAAATATATCAAACCCCTTATTCTGTGCACACAGGTGCTAAGATGTTTCAGGTTTGTTTATAAAGGTAAGAACTGTCCCATGAAATTGTAAAAGAGGAGATTGCAGGGGCAGACCGGGGTCGGCTGACAATAGCAAAGTCAAGGGGTTCAGCTTGTTGTTCAACTTTTTGTGGACAATTTTTCTTCCTTTACTGTACAACATAAAAACTAAGCATTCTAAAATTAAACGGAGCGTGGATACCCTTGTTACAAGGGGAAATACTAACAAACTTTACAATTCTTCTAAATGGCCAAATGTCCTGCAATGGCTTAAGCATTACGGTGGTCAGAAAACCACTTTGATCAAGCTTTATGGGAATCAAGCAATGGATGTTGCTCACTAGTCTGCAGTGCGACGTGTTGGGACTACTTATATTCACAACAATTTACTATGGGAGAGTCATTCATGACGAGCAGCGTATGGTAAGATCTGCTTGAGGTTATCAGACAGTCTAGAGTCCGACAAAGCTCACCCTAGAATTTGGTAATAAATAATAATGCCATAAAGTAATACTTCGCTTCAAGTAATCTACTGCTGGTACCTGATACATTTTTCTATGGTGTTGCCTACAAATTTTGGTTACCATCACCAATTTGTACAATAACGTGAGAGACCTCAGTGCTACCTAAGTAGCATGGGGCCTCCGGCAATGCAAGCATGCATATTATCACTGCAATGTCCAGTTTTTTTTAGGTAATTTACACTGCTGAAATATGGAAATCTCTTACCAGTTGTGTTGCCCACTGGTACAAGGAAATCGGAACAAAGTGCAAATAAAGTAATAGTAGTACATCAGAAGGCTGTTAGAGAGGAAAGTAGGGACAGACAGACTGATCCTATATCATGATAATTACTGGTATTTCCCCTTTTTGTAAGTTTAAGCTTCCCTGTTGTACCCAAAACATTAGGAATATGGCTCCCTCTGCTGGTTATATTAATAAATATCTCCCAACTACATCTCATCTGAGCGGTGCTGCTGTAATATGACAGATGGGGGGTTTCGGTCTATCCAGTTATCCTTGGACCCTGAGACTTCATATGCCACAGCAGACGCCACTACAGCATCAATGGATCCTTCCTGTAAGGCCCCTACTCCGCCAGCCGGCCCCGGTTTCATCTCTGCGGCCTGAGCTGGACCAGGGAAGTCTGCCGAGGAGTTGCTATTGACGCCTGTTTCCGAGTCAGGTTGCTCCACCCTCTGGTAGTCGGGGGTGTGGTTCTTCTGACCCCCGGCGAAGATGGCTTTACTGTTCTCCACCTCTGCTTGGGGCATTAAGAGAAGCTCCTCCTCCTCAGGCTCCGGGTAGGATATGGCATCTGTGCTTTCTGGTGGCAATGAGCGCAAAGTCCGAGAGATGACTGCAACAATGAGAGAAAAATTGATTACCAAAGCTGGGCCAAGAAAGTCACACTGCTGAAAGACAAATTCATGAAATCCTGGTCATAATTCAGATTAAAAAAAGAGTACTACACCGGCAAGCATGTACTGCAGTTTTTTTTTTTTTTTGAGGTAACTTACTGGAGGAGGGTGTGTAGAGTTCCTTCTGCTCTGTGTTTCCCCCAAATGGATTGACTGACGGGAAGATGATGAGACAGAAAGAGAGCAGGAACACCTGGAGGGCAACCAAGGAGAAAGTGAGAAAAAAATACTGCAGCATGACAAAGAACTTGACACTCAATACGAAAACAATAATCAGGAGAGATAGAAGAAATGAATGTAGTCCACAAATTACCATAACACAAGTGCTGGTTGTGCTGGCCTTCATAGTTGACATCTTCACAATACCCTGTAGTTTCCTCAGTTGCTCTATCAAGGACCTGGAGGAACCAAGAGCACACATTGACTGATACACTGAATGATGTCAACAAATTCAGAAACACTTTCGAGATATGTGTTATTACATATTAATTAAGAAGTGATATCGCAGCGTTCTTACATGTTCTGTTTCTGAAGCATTTGGACTTTCTTCTGTAATTCCAGGTTGTGTGCAGTACAGATGGCAACCCTGTGGTAGGAAGTCGTTGAAGTGATCAGTTTATTTAACCAAACATATATATACATAGTGTATTTGACCAACCATAAAACCTCATCAGCCATTAAAATTGAAGACAAACATTAAATCAATGCCAGCATAAATAGTCACAGGGTATTGAGCAGACAAAACAGTTGCTCGATTCTTCTTTAAGTTCCTATAATGTATTTTCTTGAGTTTGACAAGAGTAGCTGCAACTCATATATGAATAGCTATGTTACCAAGAAAAAGTCTGTTACAGGTCTGCAAAAATTACTGAATTAATTGATTAGTCAGCAATAACAGAAAATTAATTTGAAACTGTTTTGATGATCAAATAATCGTTCTAGTAGTTTTCTAAGTAAAAATGCCAAAACATGGCGAAGTTCCTACTACTATATCATTGGGGTTTTATTGGTCAGACAAAATAAGACATTTGAAGTGCTGTGGGCAATTACAAATTATAATGAGCATGTCTCAGTATTTTAAATTTTACAGACAAAACAATTAATGAGGAAAATCATCAGCAGATTAACTGATAATAAAAATAATTGTTAGTTGCAGCACTATTTGTCTGCTTTTCCATCCATGCAAAATTTAGTTTAATCAACTTTTAAGTCCTTTAAATTCTTTAAGTTACAATAGTTGGACTATGATCAGAACAACACAACTTTTTGGCCTACCAACAAAATCCTTCACCAAGATATTTTTATCCTTTTAGCCACATTTACCCATAATGCCATGATATTACCTATTAATTCATCTGAATGCTGATCATTGTTTTATTTTTCTAAACCTGAGCTCTGAAATAAAAGCATTTGGAGGTGGTCCCTGGAGTAAGTAATTCTGCAGGCTAGTGCGGAGAAAGCTCTGTGGAATATCAGACTGTTATCCTAAGAACAGATGTAAAAAAAATTCTGTATATTTAATAAACATTTGTAATAGAGAGAAATATATTCCAATTTGTAGAAATTTTAGCCTCTTATTCTCACCTGTTTTCCAGTCCATCAACGTACACCTTCTTCTTCTTGCGACTTTCCTGAGCAGACTGCTTGTTGCGGATCTTCCTCCTGACCCTCTTCAGGGTCCTCTCCTCTGCCTGTTACACAGAGAGGAGGAGGCTTTAAAACCAAATGTTGACATGACAGATGACAATGTGTATAGCCGCAGAAAGATCAAACAGAAAATCCATTTTGAATATTAATCCAGCAAAAGCATGGTTTGAAGGGAAAAAACATAATTATTATCAAACCAGTAGATAAATCAAACAATAAAAAGCTAACACTGGACAGGATCATTGCACATTAACTGCAACAAAAACGATTATAGCAATAATCAGCAGAATGGGTTCTGATTATGTTCATTGATGTATTATACACAATATAGACATGAACTGTGTCATCACCTTTGTGAGAGGCATGTGTGTGGGAATGGTTACTCCCTCTTTCGCCAACAGCCGCTTCTCCTCCTCAGAGAGCACAATCTCTTTAAACTGGAACTGAAGGGAGGAAAGACAACATTTGCATTTGCCATATTTGTAGCATGCATTATGAGCCATCTTACAAATGATACATGTCCGATAACACTGGCATGTTACATGAATCTTTGGGTCTTTGGTAAGATATAGAAGGAGTCTTGGTACAGCTAAAAGAGTGAGAGAAACTGACCTCTATTTTGTTGGGCTGTGCTGAATCCTCTGTTGAGTCCTCGATGGCCAAAGTGCAGGGCAGCTCGCTGGTGACGTCCTCCTCCATTGCCTCACTCACCAGGTCGTCTGTCCAGGGAAAACAGTTAAGTACAGTTAAAATAAACCTAAGTGTCCCATGTGTTGCCTAAAAAATATTACTTAAAGTTAAAGTCTTCTAAATGGCCAAATGTCCAGCCATTTAGAAGACTTAGTTAAAAAAATATTTCATATATTCAAGACTTCTTGGACTACACATACCCAGATCAATGAAGACATCTGTATCTGGCTTCTCTGCCCTCACACTCTGCAGGATGTCCATGTCCGTCCCTCCGCTTTGCAGCAGAGAGTAGCTGTGATCTGCCTGGACGGTTAAGGCCTCCAGGCTCTCCGTGTGCAGCTCTCCAGGGGTCATGGCAGGGTCAGAGTGCACAGGACTGGGCTGTGAATAACTGGGGCTGGGCACAACGTCACTATCACTGCCATGAGGACTTGGGCATCCCAGAAGATTGTTGTTTCCAACCACAGTGCTGCTGTCATCAGAAATGCCGCTGTCGCTGCCCAAAGGAGAATGAGAGGGACAGATAGCCCCCATGTTTTCTTCTCTCTCTAACAAGCTGGACAGAAAGTCTTCAGTATCCATACCTGTCAGCATCTGGGGGACAAAAGACAGTATTAAACTCTGAAACAAACACACAACAGGTAAGTTGTCAGGCTATTATGTTTTTAGCTGCTCCATGATGGTGCAGTTGATATATAGACTTAAAGATGTTTATGTTATTGTTTACAAACCCCGGACAGTTATTATCATGATTACATCTAATTAACTTCATACTAAGTTAATCTTTCTTTTCTGTGATTGAAGACTTACATCTTGTTCAGACAACCAGGACTCGATGAGCCCATTGCCATCAGGAAAGAAGGGCTCAGTAGATCCGCCCTCTCCATCGTGGAACAGCAGCCCCAGTAGGTCTGTCCCATCCATGTCCGGAAGGTCCTCAGTGACTGACATCTGTAAAAACACAGGAACATTTGCATTAAGTTAAATATTTGTCAACAAGTTTGTGTTATAGCTTAAATTCATGTGTCATGTCATACACTGCATTACAGTTAAGCAGTGCTTAAAATATTTGCTGATAAATCAAATAGCTAATTTTTGTAAAATTGATGTTGATGAATTTCTGTTTCATAACACTGTAAGTTTACAGGAATATCTTTGGATTTTGAGCTGCTGATCAGACTAAACAAGCAAATTAAAGGATCAATATTGAACACAAAAAGAACTAATTTTTCAGTTTTAGCTGACTGAAATAGACAATGAATGCTTCTATGACTATCATATGATTCCTTATCAGAGATCCTACCATACACCTCAGCTATGATTAAATGTTATATAAAAGCCCCAGTTGTCATACTCAATAATGCAGTAGTGATAGTCAATAACACATTGATTTTAGATGTCAAGCCAAAGTACTGAGTCAGATGTAGTCGTAATGAGATTTTTGTTTTACAATATCATCCTGTTATAGAATTTGTGGTGGTAATACAGTGATAAACCAGGACAAGAGGGTGGTATAGTAAATTAAGAGATGGTCCGGTACGCTGCTACCCTACAGAAATGTCTGGTCTGCTTGGATGTTGCAGTGTAATCTGCCTTGACCTTCATGTGGAGGCTCAGGGTGCATGTGGATGCTATTTTGACCTTTGCAGCCACAGAAAATAAGGAGGGATCTAAAGTATGACAGATCATACTTCCCTGTCAGTGGCTTAATAACACGTATACTAAACTGCCATATAAACAGCTTCATATTGCATCATCGCCACGCTCCCATCATGACCTCATCTTACACTCAGCCCCGCCCCCACATGTCTTTGTCACGAGATCTGAATACAATATCAAGTATCAAAACAAATAAGACGTGTAACGTTTAGTTAAATTCAGGAAACTATCATTTCTACACTGCATTTCTTGCTGAAGTAAAAATATATACTCATGAATGTTGTTCAGATGCAGGGTGCCTTTATTGTCTTGCAAGATGAAGGGTATTGTCTTGCAGCATAGCCATTTAAGACACAAACGGAATGACCTACTTTAAGTAGCAGCTGGCTGAAGCAATGTGATTCATGAGCGTTTGATTATACCAGGCTGAAAAATGTACCTGCATAATTTACTCCACTGGCAGAAATAAGGAAATGTCTTAGGCCAACATCGACGACTTAGCTACTTGACGTTATCTTAATATTCCTGTCAAGAGCTATATTAAAGAGGGCGTGGTCCCTCCTGACATTAAACACGCTGAAAAACATTAAACACGGCCAACGTCGACGTTAATTTTCTTACCGTGAGATGACAGGAGACAAAATACCATTCGAGTGAGTGCGTCCGTGTGTGTGTGTCTTTAGCTTTCTCTACTCCGGATTTCTTTACTGCTACCAATCACCGTCACAGCGCTTCCTCCTGAAACTACCTTCCAACAAGGCAAAAATTGCGTCATCACGTAAAGCCGGATATTGGTACGTGATCGTCCACCGTGCTTCTGGGAAGTGTAGTACATTTTTACTCATTATTGTCCTGCTCTGCGCATACTAGGGAGTGCAGTAAAACACAGAAAATGACAATACATATTATAAAATTATTATTAAAGTAATACAAATACGTATTACTATATTGTTTATTGTATATATATGGCTGAAGCAATGTGATTCATATATATAACATATATATAACACACACACATATATATATATATATATATATATATATATATAAAACACAGCAAAAAGAAATTTAATAAATAGAAAATAATTTAATAATATGTATTGTCATTTTCTATATTTTGCATACAAACTCTCAGGATTACAATGCCCCCATCCGTAGGGCATGAGTGGAAAATGATGTGAATCATATACTATGGCCTTTGCAGTCACCAGATATCACTATATACTGTATATAAATATATATATATATATACAGTATTTTGTGTTAAAATTACTATCAAACATTTGCACCAACACAAAAAGCATCATACATCTTAAAAATATTACATGAAAAAAGACAGATGCATTTAGATTTTAAATGTATTTTAATCAACACATTAGCATGAACATGGCATCAGATGATTAAAAAACCTGATTACTGAATATCTCATACTGAAAGATTATTTGACCACATGACCAACTAATAACTTGGTTGGCATGTTGGTATCCACGGCTTAATGTCATTTATGGGCTTTTTCAGGCCACAGGGGAAGATATGAAAAACTCTATTCATGTCATCACAAACATTGAGGAGTTTAATGAAACCAGTGTGTCTGATTTCATAACATTATAGAAAACTAAGGCATCGGAGAAAATTGCAATTAAACATTAAAAACACCACATTTCATGTACTGACTGCATGTTTCGCCACATTATCGCCTCAGTACAATGTTGTGGATTTCTGACTCTTTTCCTTTAGATTCATGCTACATTGATTTCTCATAGGGTGTATTGGTGTTACAGCACAACTAAGCATAAAATCGTGGTGGGCTAAAAATATCTGGCTTGCATGACCCAAATAAAAGTTATGTATGCCATGTAATCATTATTATGTTTACTTAAATTATATTTCATAACATTTCCAAATCTCATGAGGATTACAGGTCCCTGTCCTTGACAAAAAAGGAGACAATAAGGATTCACTGGTCGCAACATTCTCACAGAGACTAATTTTACTTACTAGAAGAAAGATACTAAAGTAAGAAATCCCAGATTTCAGAAGCTGAGTTGGGTTATATACCATAATTTAAATTTATACTGCTGGACTGAAAAGCACTTTTTATTTCTAATGAAATCCATGCAATCTCATCCAAGACTATAAAGTCAATTAATTTCCAGAGTGAAGCAGAGTGTTTTGTCACAGAACCACACAGAGTTTAGACGTGTGCCGTAAACTACGGTACACTTTTAGTCGTTCCTTTTTACTTGTTGTAGTTGTTCCAACTACCTGTGTGACCGCAGGAATTCTCTCAACAACCCGTCTCTTGTGAGCACGGTGTAGCAGGATCCTGTAGACCCCAGTGATGGAGCTCCTGCAGTCTTTCCCCTGGTTGTTGAGGATGTGTTCGGAGGTGATTCCTAGTGTCTCCAGTGCTGCCTTTACCTCCATCTCTTCCTCCCCGAGTTCAGATGGATCACTCTCTGCAAGGTACGATGGGTCTAGTTTAAAGGGCTCCATGGCCCGTGGGAAGTCGACAGGGAGCAGCCACTCACAGCCCATCATCTGCTCCACTGTGTAGCGGTCAGATGGTATGGGTTGCAGGATTCCCCTAATCAGCCTCTGGCATGCCTCTGGCACCCAGGGGGGCAGGATGTAGGCGCCCTCCAGGATGCATCGCTTCAGTTTGGCCACCGTGTCTGCCCTGAAAGGCATGGTGCCTGTCACCATAAAGAACATCATCACACCCAGGGCCCAGATGTCTACAAAGATGCCAACATAATGCTCATCCCGAAAGAGCTCAGGCGCAGCGTAAGGTGGAGAGCCGCAGAACGTGTTGAGTGTCTCATCACGGCGGCTCAGCGTGCTAAAGCCAAAGTCCCCCACTTTGACACAAGAGCTGCTGGTGTAGAAGACATTTTCTGCCTTCAAGTCACGGTGGATGATGTTGTTTTCATGCTGTGGGAGAAATTTTTTTTTAAATGAGTCATGTAGTTTTTTCATAGTTGATCATAACTCAAACTACAGCATGTAAATATTTGGTACATCAAGGTTTAATGATAATACACATAAGACAAAGGACCAGTAGTGTGTAAATAATCTGCAGTAACACAAACTGCCATATGAGATTAAATAGACTAAAAGGTAGGCAATAAAAAAAGGCAATAAAATACATTTCATTACTAACATATAGCAGACAGTATATGGCAGTTAAGACTATTACTTAAACACAACTCTTCAATATAAAATGATATGTCCTGACCATGTGTTTTACAGCAGAGAGGATCTGGGCGAAGACAATCTTGCTATCAGTGTCAGAAAGTTTCCCTTCTGTAGTAATTTTAGTGTAGAGCTCCCCTCCCCCTGCATACTCCATCACCAAGTGTAACCGCGACAACGTCTCCACCACCTGAAGAAGAAAAAGAAAGACGACACGAGTGACTGACATGTCAGAGGAAGAAGACCGGATGTCGGATGGATGCGGTGATCATTGAGAAAGCCCCTAGGGGATCACATAAAGGTCATATATAAATCGATATGAGGGCGGTGTACAGTTTGAGCCAAACCTCATAGAGGCGTATGATGTTGGGATGGTGTAGTTTCTCCATGCTAGAGATCTCTCTGGACAGCAGCCTCTGGGTCTTCTGATCCAGCTTGGTTTTATCTAGGATCTTGATGGCCACCTTGTCTGGTGACAGAGCAGTCAATGAGCAGTTTCAGTGACACGTGAAACTATCATACACACATTTCTAAACCATGTAGAGTAGTATTTCAGTAGGAACTTGAATCCAGAAATAATTGAATATGGAAAAGAAAAGAAAAATGTATTAAATTATAAAAATGCAAATATATTTTTGTTCTCATTGTGTGTATCAATGTGCATTAAAATAACTTTTTGATAATGTTACATACATCATATGTAGCTACAGGATAGAAAATGTGTGCCTGGTTCCACTTAACAAACACAGAAATGCCCCGAAGTGACCAGGCCTGACGCTCTGCTCTGGATAATTTGATGGAGGATTAACTGCCCTCAGAAACCAATTTTCTTGATTATGTTCTCCCAGGGGTCAATTCTCACTTTTAACCCTATCTTAAGAGGAAATTTGCTTTTGTAAATGAGGGAAAATTGCCGTCCTGCAGTGACTTAAGGTCTGAGCAGATGGGAAAGATCAAGTCGGTGAAGATTAAATATGACAGGGGACACAGAGTGCTAAATTGAATCCTGTTAATTTAACTTACCACCTTCTAAATATGTGAGGAGAACACGGTTCAAATTTCAAAAACGTATACAACTTACAACTGCAATAGATCAAAATACTTTAAATACAGTGCACCAAATTTGAACAACTGATATCTTGGCTGTATTCCTTTAAATGATTCATAGATATAAATTAAATAGACCTCGGGTAACTAAATACATTAAAGTTCTTGAGCAGCAAAATGGTGTTGAGATATCTAATTGTGCATCGTATACATTATTCAAGATGGTATAAGGCTCCCTTTCAGCTGTGACATAGCTTTCAATAGGAGCATTTAAAATGCATCGCAGCTCATATTGTTTTTGGGGGGCTAAATGATACCACTTACACACACACACACAACACACACACACACACACACACACACACACACATACAGGCATAGCATAGCACAGACCAGCATACAGCAGAGTACATATTACCCTCAAAACATAGAGCATAAACACACACAGCTACATGGCTACACAGCGACAAACTCATTCTCCTTTCTTTCTCTCTAGCCTTTGATGAGGCATGCAGCAATTTTAGCCGTCGCTAAGGAAACTGGAGATCTCTAATCAATCCATCTGTTCAAGGGCAGCAGACAGTCTGTCTCTCTGTGCCTGAATCAGCCCCCTGGCCAGGCACACACCGCCTCGCTGGTGA
The DNA here is from genome assembly GCF_021018895.1 of Seriola aureovittata. Classification (NCBI taxonomy): domain Eukaryota; kingdom Metazoa; phylum Chordata; class Actinopteri; order Carangiformes; family Carangidae; genus Seriola; species Seriola aureovittata. The sequence goes on along the minus strand of NC_079368.1, from coordinate 25,465,901 downwards.
ATTGCTCCATGAGGACACACTTGTTAGTTTTGCAGCCCATTGATGGAAAGAGCTTATCAGCCAAATTATTACTTAAATCTAAAAAAGAAAACCAGAGCAGAGAGCGAATGGGAGCTTACCTTCGATTCTTATCTTTAAAGATGGATGTTTTTAGACTTCCTTTTAGCAATGACCATTCAGTTAAAATGCCCCGGCTTCTATCAATACCTAGGCAGTCAATCATGTCAGCATGACATCCATATTTAGCTGATGTGTCAAGTCTCCTCTGTGTATGTGTTGTAAATACAGCTGCATTTTCATTAATATCATCTTACCTTTGGTGAGGGCATGAATTCCTAGCTTGACATGGGAGAAATTTCCGCACCCGATCTCTCCCCGAATTTTATAGAAGCCGATTCTTCTTCCCACTGTTAGCTCACGGACGACCCTGTGACCAGATGACATTACAAACGATTTCATACTGAATATTCTTTATGAAACACTAGAGTAGAGCCAACACGTCTGGGAAGTGGAAAAAGGAGAGAGAAATACAACAAATGAATAGTCTAAAATAACTTATGGCCACAAAGGACCCATAAAAAGGTGATTTCTGCTTTACCTCCTGACCCCTACCTTTCATCCTGGCACATATCCAGGTTCAACCTTTCTAGCGGAGTGAGGCGGCGGATGGTGGCTCCCTCATCGTCTGTGTTGATGTCAGAGCTGTCCTGGTGGCTCCAGCGGGTGTACCTTTGGCCACCGCTAACCACAACTGCTCCTCCAATGGAACCTCCGACGGAGTCTCCATTAGACTCCCCGGTCTCGGCCCCAGAAACTGAGTTGCTCCCAGCAGTGCCTGCTGTCCCGGCCCCAGCCTCAGTCCCTTCCGGGCTGCTCTCGGTGGGGCAGACAGCAGTCATCCTGCAAGGGACACCCAGGGTGGGGTGGGTTTAGCTCATGGCTGTGAGCGGTGTACAACTGGATCCACAAAAAGAAAAATCAATTATTTTAGTTTCTTAATACAATTTTGCACCTGTGTTTTTCTTGACAACATTCTGTGAAAAGTGCTTTATGTGTTGGTCTGATGCATTATGATTGATGTTATGGCGATAATGAGAGTGCCTTTTAAAATCTACCCCTTTAAATTTAAACAAAAAGGCATGATAACAAAAAAACTACATTGCATAAGTACTCCCCCCCATTTTTACAATGTAGACACTACAGTGTTAGCATCACATAAATAATGTCCACATGCAGAAGTAAAATAGCTTGCAGAAATTGAATAAAACAAATTGTTATGCTATCATAGATCCAGAGTAAAAGCTGACATAAAGCAAAATCATATGTGACAAAAACCTTGACTTACCTTCAGACATGTGAGCCATTTAGAAGGTAAATCCTTTCAGTGTCCTCGCCCAAATCTCATGGCTATTGCGACAGCTGGGTCTATAAACAAATGTTATGAAGGTGTGTTTTCTTGTTTTTCAGCTAAACAGGACCGAATCCAAAGAGTCCGCAGACCCAAGCACATGCTGCATCCAAAATTCCCAAATGTGCTGCAGCTGCAACCTGTCCTCGCCACAAAGGAATATCAGGGTTCCTTTCAGTTTGTCATCTTAAGCTGAAAACAGCTGCAGTCTCATTGCATTTCAAGACTTTCCCGTAGCTGAGGTTTTAGTTTTCCTTATTTGTAGGTTTTGAAGAAAGGGTGATGAAGCTGGAGATCAGATGGACGATGTGTTATTGGATTCATGCTCACTGAAGAGGCCTGCCGAGCTTTAATGGGCTCTTTTGATTCTCCAGGGTATAAATAGGCCACAGGTTGAGGAGGAGGGAAGAGGAGATGGATAAGGGGGTGGGGGGGTGGGAGGGGGGTTCGGAGGAAAGAGGTTGAACAGATGATATTGTCAGGGCATAGCCATCGGGTGTTGAGTGAGAAAACCTGGAAGGAAGCACAGGAGAGTAAATGTCATTGACGTTTATTTTGACGCACATAGAAGCCCGTCTTTCCTTTTTCTTTTCTAACATTTGTATTTTAATCTGGTTTCTTTAATGTATTTTTTTACCTACTTGTAGGTTTGTCAGATTTTTTTTATCATTTGTGGCAGTTTTGTAGATTTTGTATGGGTCAAGCATCTGTGACATGTGAAAGAGTTTCTGTGCACATGTCAACGCATGAGTGTCTGTTAATGTCTATTGTAATCCTTGTTGAGTTAATTTAGCACTTGAGTCCTGCTCCAAGGACGACGCAGGTCGAGGTTGCCACGAGAGCCAGGATAAACAAATGATCCTCATCACTCTCTGCCACCGAGAGGATACTTACAACCTGAAACACCAGCATGACTGTGATGACTGTCACTGTCATATGCGTGTGTGATATTTGTGTGGGTATATAGGTTTGTAATTAGGTGATAACTGTTTGCTGCTCTGTGAACAAAGCTCTAACAATGTCCCATGAGAGGGAAAAGAAAAGGTGAATCAGAGGTAAAGGTGAAGCCTGATTTTGCAGAGATGTGTGTATTTCTATAATGACAATTCAAATCATCCAAATAAACAAAAATAAACAAATTATGGCGTTTAATTACTCAAAACCACATTTTATAACCACCATGTTTGGCAAAAGAAGAAAATCTATGCAGGAAGTTACTTCGAAATTACACTCTACATTGACAAAAATTTTAAATGGAATATGGAATCACAAGGACTTTTCCTTGAGATGGACAAGAGTAACTGGGCAAGAAGGGCCTTGGTCAGAAAGGTCTCCAAGAACCCAACAGTTACTCTAACAGAGATTCAGAAGTCCTGTAGAGAGAATCTGCCGGAAGGATAATCATCTCAGTTGCACTTTTTAGTACAGTGGCTGGATGGAAACCACTTTGAGTGAAAGTATAACAGCCTGCTTGGAGTTTGGCAAATTGCATGTAAAGGACTCTGAGAGAATTGGGGAAAAAGATTCTCTGGTCTGATGAGACAAAGATTTAACTAATTGGGCAAGATCCAACCACAATGTCTGGCAAACACCAGGTATTTTTCTCATCATCTGGCTAATACCATCCCTATGGTGAGGCATGGTGGTGGCAGCATCATGCTATGGGGGTTCCTCTCAGCGGCAGCGACAGACAGAATGGTCAGATGAAGAAAACCCGCACCAGAGAGCATGAAACCTGAGGCTGGGGTGATGGTTGACCTTTCAGCACAACAATGACCAGAAGCAAACAGCCAAGACAATGCTGGAGTGGCTTTAGGACAAGTCTGTCATTCAGTGGTGCAGTTAAAGCCTAGACTAATAAACTAGACTAATAAATAAGCTGTCATTACTACTCACTAGCAGTCCAAATGTGCATTGGCCCATTGCAGGAAATGGTCCCCAATAAATGCACCAGGTACTCCTGCAGTGTTTGAGTAGTGTTTGCTAAAAACTACAATCCCCAGCTACTTTAGGAAGTTGCTAAGCCTTTTAAAAAATAATCTATATCTTCAGTAAGCATGAAACTGACTGCTACTGACAGTTTAGGGAAATCAGAAAGTATTGACCGATGGACTAAAGCATTCTTTGGTCTCTTCATGGACATAAGGGAAAGTATAGCATGAGGCTAGCCTTATCCTTTAAAGTTGCAAACTGTAATCTTTCACACATCCACACAGTAGAAAAGATGACAGAGCATAGTGCTGCATTTGTGAAGGAGTGCAAATGGTTAACGTAGAGTAACAAGGTGTTTTGGAAGATGTTCTCTCATCTGTCTCTATATTAAGATGAATGAATCTATGTTAAAGCCTCGGTAGGAAATCAAAGCAATTCTCTTTTGTCAGACCTACAGGCTCCCAGCCTTCAAACACCTTCCTATCATCGCACCATGAATATCTAAGCATTGATCTCATGCAGACTAAAAGGACTCACTAAGAGAGGAGAGGCCTCTGCTTTACAGCACAAAGCAGCAGGCCCTGAATACCAGCCTTTTATGTGTGTAAATAGAAAGACTAAAGGACAACCATGCATGAGATAAATGCAATAAATGATGAGAGGAGAGCAGGACGAGTTCAGGGACAAAATCACCATCAGGAAATTGTATTTTTCAATAGTATTGGAACATAGCCACTACAATGTCAAATAGCTTACCAGACACTTGTTCACTGTCCTGCAATTACCACCTTTTTCAACCAAAATATCTTAATTACAAACTTCATGAAACCCTAACCCTTCTTAAACAGAGAGTGGGACACCTCCTGTGTTGAGTAAAGCAATTAGAAAAAAAAAAAATCTGGATGGACTGATATTTACTTCACGTGAAGAGTATCTCCACAGAAGGTCTATAGATGGGAATAGTTACACAGATTGCTTTGTGTTTTGCTTCCACTGGATAACAGATCTACCTGGTTGCTTGGTGACAGACACTGGCCGAGCATGTTTGCTTGTGTTTCTTCAGGATGAGGATTAGGCATTAACTGGCACTGAGTGTCAAGAAAGACAGCACAAAACGTTGTGTTTACAGTGCTGCACTGAGCCTGAGAGTACCCATGTTAATTATGTGCACGAGTGGATTGATGGATTTATACACACACCAACACATACACAAATAAAGGGCTCAAGAGTGTACCAGTGGGAGAATGAAAAACCTTACAATACCCAATACACACCTGTCTGATTATGAATTAAAGCTGAATTAAAGTCATTTTAATCATACTATATGTCAAGAAATTTGACCAAACTGGTTACAGCTTCTTATAATTTCTTAATTTCCTTTATTTTTTCATATGTTTAAAATTGTTTTTAAAATATTTTTGGCTGCTGCTCAGACCAAGTAACCCATCTTAAATGGTTAAAAACTATTGAGGGGATTTTGGTAGAGTTTGAACAAGGCTTAGATATTCTGAAAGAGTGTGTTGGAGCCCGCTGTTATATTAAATCAGCCATCATAAAACTTACAAGATGCTCAGGAAAACAAGAACTGTAAAGTTCACTACTGGGAAGATGCTTCTGATTTTGATGTAGACAGACCACGTTGTATAAACAGTTGCAATTTTAAGATGAATAACATGTTCCAATAGCAGAGCATCTGAGAGAACATCCTCCAACCAAATGTGCTGTACTATAATAATAATATAATTAGAAAACATTGTAGAATTAAAATCATGTATCACCTTGGTCTCCAGTAACTTCCTTATTCTAACATTTTGTGGCTTTCAAATTCTTAATGAATAATGATTAATTGCAGATGTATTCTGTATTGTGGACAAGCACTTCTGTCACTTATAACGGAGCAACATACATCCAGTCTACCCAACTTAGTTGTTTTATGTTTGATTTACTGACAGATCTTAAACTCTAAATCTCTGTATATGAATATTATCACAGACTTATTATCACAAGTCTTTAAGTTTGCAAACAGCCCGCCCTTCATCAGCAAACAAAATCAGCCTCGCCAAGTATGGGTCCTTACTCACCAGACAGTCAATCATTTGTCTGAGGATCCCTAAAGGGAAGGAGGAGTTTGCCTGGTGCACTCTGCTGCTGATCGCACTGCTAGCATCAGCAGCCTCTTCACACACTCACAACAACGGAAAGGACGAGAGCCCATCCACAGCAGCTGTGGATCAAGAATTAGTCACTCTTTCCATAAACGCCTGTCAGTGCCTTTAGTTAGACAAGGAGCTGCTTCTCACATCACCAGCTATGCAACGTCTATCTGCAGAGGAGTTCTTCCTCTCTGTCTAGTGTCTAAAAAGCCCCTCGCTTTGCCACCCATTCACTTTCCATCCATTCCCTCAGTCCAGCCGGTGCTTGTATCCCATTCTCTCTTTTTCACTGTTTTTCACTGCTCACATTATGCGTTCAGGCACAAAGACGACGCACGCGCCAACGCACACACATTCACACACCATCTCCTCAGATAGACACATGCACAAGCACACTCATGTGCACACACAAGCGAGGATGCACGTACATGCATACGCACGCACACGTGCACACACACACACACACACACACACACACACACACACACAGGCAAGCAAGCTCTCTACACAAAGCTCCCCAGTGTGTTAATTGAGACGCACGGCTGACAAGAATAAAGAGCTCAACGGTGAAAGAGCTGCGACAATGAAGACTATGGGCCCTAGGAACAGAGAGACAGGCCTCTCTGGAATCTAAGGGGCAAATATTTCCCATTTCCAAAAAACAGGGTGACCTCTAAATCCCTTCCCTCTGACACACTGAGTCCAAACCAAAGCTGCACAGACCTCTACGGATGCACTGAAACTGACACAATACCTGGCTTTGCAAATGGTCAACTGAATACATTAGTAGGACGCTAATAATCTTTCCATGAATAATTATATATATATATATATATATATATGTATATACATATATATAGTATTTTGTTTTATGTTTAACTTTTTATGTATTTTGACTCCTTCTTATTCATCAGGGCCATTTGTGTAACGGAAATGTACAGCACACACTGTTATTCTCAAAGCCTGGCGATACACATACTACTGCATAGTTCCCAGTACATCTTGGAGAGCGACGAAGAGGTGTAGATGTCTCTGAGGCCTTAACAAAGTTACCATGACACTGTATGCAGGAAGAACAATAACATAACAATGCAGAAGACACTGTAAATCCTGCGTCTGGTGGTTGAAATTGAAATGTTGTTTGGTCATTCTTTTTCCTCCTGCTTTAGAGAGCCGTCTGAGTTTACATGTTATTCACTGTCTGCTCTTCAAAGGGGTTTTCATCAAAGAAAAAACAAAACACATGAAGCACAATGTTTCATGCGCTCTGGCCATCAAAAGAATAAAAAAATCGGGAACAAATTTCATTCCGGCAGAAACAAACAGGCCCCAAAAAGGACTATTTCTGCTTCTTAAATATGGAAATATATTCAGCTTCCAATCCAAGCCGACACTGAGAGGCATGATTAAGGCAGACTTGAAAAGATTACCTCTGCAATGCGATACATTGAATACATACATTAATTTTACAATTAGGTAATTTTTCACATGGCTTCCAGTTATTTACTTCTTGAAACAGGACTAAATATGGAGCATCCTGATGGCTCACTCATTTGAATTAGATGTGCAATGCAGGGCAATTGGGAAATCCAAACATGGCAGCTGAGTCATTCAAATCTCCACCCTCTGTCTCTCTTTGCTATCAGCAAACACAGAAAGCATAAAATGCAAATAAATCCGCCAGTGTGTATAACCACTATAAACAGTTCTAGTTTCAAGCTGTTTACTTTCCTGCTCTGTCCTTATAGCAACAGGCAAGTTTTTGGAATAATTCAACAATTTGTCTCTGACAAACACCCTCGTAATATGTGTCCGTATAAATCTTTGCTGAATTTGTCCTAATAAATCTACTGCACTCCTTACAAGCAATCTATTGCTTCCAACTGAGGAAGATGATAGTAGCAGTCAAGCCTGCTAAAAGTGAGTTATGTTGGATTCTGCATAAAGACAGATAAGACCCCATTAGGGTGCAACAGGTGCTAGAGCCAGAAGCTGTCCATTCATAGTCTGGTGTCCTCTAACTTTGCCTGATCATCACAGGGAAAAGAGGTTAAGCACAGTCATTGTGGATCCCCCCCAAAGTTGCTCTATTACACTGGCGTGTGCGTGCGTCACGTGCGTGCGTAAGAGCCAGGTGATACACATTGACCCTTCACAGAAGTGATGCATTGATTTAACGTTACAAAATAGGACAATACAATAATAATAAAACGACATTATGACATTATTTTCACATTATAAGATATTAAACTTCATTATCTAATGTAATTTCAGGCTATATGACACGAGTTCTAGCACCTTTATACATTTATTTACCAAATATCACCGGGATATGTTTTGTGACTGCAATGTGTTAGAATTTAGAAATACGTTTTTCTTTTTACGACAACAGGCGAGATTTCCAAGCCGAAAGCTCCTTTCGCGTGAATAAATCTTGAAGTGCATCAGTTAAGTGATTTGTCTATCCGCGTTCAATGACAGTCAACAGTTTACATCCCCTCGCGCAGCAGGCCATTCCCTATATGAGCCAGCGCATTTCTTATCAAATCAGGACAAAAAAAGAACCCAAATGTTACATTCATGAATCGGTCTTACTTGGGTGACTCTCTTCATGGACCTGTGGCGACATGCATTACCGACCTCGCTGTAAAACCATCCTCTCCGGTGCCCGGTGACATTGAGCGCACTGTCTCTGCTGCAGCTGCTCCCCGAGTTAAGTCTGTTGTGAAGAAGGAATCTGCGTGACGGGCAGGTGCAATCGACGAATCAGCGGCTGCGAAGAAGAGCCCACCGCGCACCTCTTACCCAATGAGGAGCAAGAATTACAGATGGCGAGCTGCAGGATCACTTCAGTTCAGTACCACAGGAGCTGTCCAGGGCAGAGTGCAGGCAGACACAGCAGGTAACTTAACCCTGTGTGTGTCACGCACCATGCTCACGGGTCAGGCGTGTTAGCACGGCAGAGGTTCGAGATGGGGCCAGGGGCTCAGTATTAGGCTTCTATTCTAGTGTTCTAGTTGCTTATATAGCACATAAAGGCTATTTTTTTCAATATTAAGTTTGAGTTCCTCTTCAAACTGAGTTCACATTGTAAATACTTAAGTAAAGCTACTTGACAATAACAGGCCTCTGCGCAGTAGGACATATAGTTAGGCTGCTAGCTAGCTGACAGGCCCAGCCTATGTAAGTATCGCTAGATTCACTTTTGTACTTTTTCAGTGTGATAACATGAAAAGCAAAGAGCAGCGTTTATGTGTTTGCCAGGAATTGTGGCAGTGGCACGTATTCAGTGAATATAATTACTTTCATGTTACTTATAGATTAATCTTATTCGTCAATTGTAAACAATCAAGTCAAAATGCAACTATGCACTGGACTAATCCGTAATAGACTGAGATTTTAAATCCTTGGGATTCCTCAACCAGTAGAGCTGATGAGCTACAATGAAGTATTATATATTATATTATATAGTAGTATAACTTTATTGCTCAGTACAAATGTTAGACCAGCATGTTCATTTTATTAGTATGGGGAAAATAGCCTTCCAAAATGTATGCCTTATGAGCATTTGTCTGCACTACAGCAACCGCCCTTTTTAGCCACTTGGGGGCAGTGGAAACAGGCTATATAAACACAACATTGACACAATCAGTCAATGTTAAAAGGGTGAACTTGCTAACAAAGAGCTGTGTGCAGATGCAACTCTAGCATTTGTTTTGAGCTGTGTTTCTGGTTTTCCCTTCAGCTTTGCACTGGTTTCCAACACCTCCAGAGGGAAATATGTTTTTTTGCTGCTAAATGCTCCGCTATGTTCACCAGCTAGTAGCTAACTTTGTATGTGTCGTTTTGTGCTGGGCATGTAGTGTACAGTGGGTCTGGGACGAAAATCAAGACAGCAAAGTTGCGGCTACTAAACCAAACAAATGAGCTGAAAGACAATCAAAAATTCACAATAAAGACAAAAACATTTCAAAATGTATCTGGATACTAAGATATTCAAAGACTCCATAGATGGATGCAAAACTTTTAGCCCATTTTGGAAACGAATTTTATTCCATATCTGGGTTTTTTTTTCCTACAAAAACACCATTAGTCAGTATGAAAATAAGCTTGACGAAAACTGTGGTATTAGCAGTGAGGAGCATCAGCACCATACAACAACTGTTATATGAGCTGCAATGAGAACATTTCATTCATTGTAAAATTGTCTTGGCAAGTGACCCAAATTAAAAGAACAAAATATAAATCTGAGGTATAATAAGGACACAAAGAAAAAAAAAAAAAAAACATGAAAATGGATTGATGAAGCACTGAAAAGTCATCAACAAAATAGGATATGATGGCAAACAGCTTTAACATAAATACAGCATCATTAGCAGGGAGTTATGTATCTCTGTTCATATCTCAGAGTTCAACGAATGATGTTTGCGGGAACTGAGTCATTCGACGTGTTGGCAGACAGCAGGACATACTGAGGTGACATGCTGTATCCCACATGCAGTGTTTGTTCTGTATCCAAACTAAGATGTCAGCTACAGGATAATGCAGCTGCTCAAGACTGTAAGTGTGTCCCGCAGGTCATTTAACACAGTCCTTTTCACATTCTCATACAACCACTGCGTGTTCTGCTTCCTCAACATTCACCATCTCCCCCTCCATCGCCACTTCCACTTGAGAGTTCACCACGTGCTGCCCATCAACTTCAGTTGTGGTCACATGTACCACCTGGATCTGCACCCCAGCCTGCTTTAATCTCTCCACGTCCTCCTCACACATCTCCGCCACCCCTCCATCCTCCACCACAACTGTTGCAGTCTCCTCCATCTCCATCACATCTACAGGCTCCACTGTGACATGTTCCACCTGAATTCCATCATCCAGCAGCACCGTTTCAGCTCCTTCTATGCTCTGTGTTGCTATGGCGAGGGTGGCAGTGGCGGCCGAGTCAGTAATAATCAGTTCTTCAGTAGACTTGTTGTCCTCGATGGAATGGACGTCTTTCAGGTGGGCCTTTAGCTCTTTAGGGTGGGTGAACCACATGTCACACATGGTACAGTGGTTGGGCTTGACTCCTGTGTGGCTCACAAGATGGTCTTTGAACTGGTCCCAGCTGTTGAACACACTGCTGCAGACCTGTTGGAGGTGGTACAGCAGAAAACAGTAGGTCATGGGAAAATGTACATTGCAAATTAGAAGAATAGAGAGGACCATCATCAAGAAAGGATCATCAGAATTCTTTCTTTTGAGTAACATAGGAAGTGAGCTGATAAAACATACTACATAGACATACTAGACGATCAGAAGATTTACCAATTAATCATGAGGGCTAAAAACACTGATAAATATCCATCACAATATATAAGATAGTAGTTCAAGTACAAACTGTGGAACCATCAATGACATTGTTTGAAAAATTACTTCTACAATTAATCAATTATATAAGTTGCCCGTCCTTGCAGCTCAAATTTACTAATACTCAGTACATGCATATATTCAATATTAACTATTAAGCAAACTCATGACTGAGACATTCTTACCGTGGGGCAAAGAAAAAAGGCTTACATTAAATCATGTGAATGAATGTGGTGCTACTTTGATGCTAATAACAGTTTATTCTGTAGCAATAACTTAATTGTTACCCATGACAAATCACCAGAATTTAAGAAACTGTATGACAGTAAAATCAGTACATACAGTATTAGAACATTAAGCAGTACATCAGTCTGCATACTAAAGGAGGCATGCATCAGAATGTCTGGGCATAAGGTCTTAAAGCTTTTAGCGAATAACTACATTTACGTTTACATAAGGAGAAAAAAGTATTTGGACATAGCCTTTTCTGTCAATACTGCACTGGCGTGGGAGTTTTCGATGGCCATGATTCTGGACAAAGTGTACCTGGCATTCATAGAGTTTCTTGCGTCCTTTCTTGGCTCCAGCCCCATTCTGACAGGCTGCCATATGGCACTTCAGAGTGCTGTTCCTTGCAAAACGCTCATGGCAATCTGGACACTCATAAGGTTTTTCACCTAAAGATGAACACAAAAAACAAACACGTATCTCAAGACATGTAATGTCACATCTGCCGTCAGTATTTGTCTGTGTACTTTTCACAGGAAAAAATTGAGCTCAACCACCTTTATTTCTCATTCTCACCTGTGTGTTTCCGCAAGTGCTCTTTAAAGTGGCCGAAGTGGTCAAAGTGCTTCTTGCAGTATTCACAAATATGCACTTTCTTTTGGGGTTTTTGGTTTCTAGACAGCTCCTCTACATCAAAATGAAATGTGCTGATGTGCTGCTTCAGGGCACCCTCCCGTGTGTAGGCTTTACCACAGTGGTTGCACACATGCGGCTTTTCTAGTGAGCCCAGGTGTGTTTTCAAGTGCTGCTTGAGGTGGTAGTACAACTTGAAGCTGCGGTCACACTTGTTGCAGCGGAACATGTTGTCCACTTGGGAAATCTGAACCTCTACGATCTCAACATTCTCCAGCACCTTGGAGGCAGTCACCGTTTCTTCCTGATACACAACCTCCTGCCAAACACAGAAATAACAAACTTTTGTGTTAATCTTTTCACATGTAGGACTCCACAGTTTACCAGTTAATAAGCCAGAGGAACATGAAACTCAGTTTTTAATGAAAAAGGGATAATACCTCTTCTATTCCTCCCTTCTTCATCACCTGTAGCGTAGGTTCCCCTTGCTGATATTTGCTAGTTATGTCAGCAAGAAGAGCCAAAGCAGAGTCATCTGATGCCGCCTGAGCATTCTTTGCTGCATCAACCACCTCCTCCAAGCCCGACTCCTCCACTTCAATGGCCCCTTCCCCTATCACCTCAATCTCCACCTGGAGAACATTGAAAATACTCAGTCCTGCCACTTAAAGGTCACTTGTGTTCATTTCATACATTAGACAGTTGTATCACCAAGAATGAATTCTATTAGCAGAAACATGCAGGCTGTCACTGAAATTTCAGCCATTTGTAATGTCCAGCACTTTGCAAAGAATTATACCATCATACTGACCTGTTCTCCTTCCACTGAGGGTAGGGTTTCTGTAATTACATTAGATGTCTCAGCAATCTTCCTCTTTTTACCTTTGCTCTTTGCCATCACTGAAGCATTCTCATTTATCCTACAAGACAAAATAAGCTCTTGCTGAGAGGTAACAATGTGTATACTTTGCAGTCTTGTAACAAACTTCTGTCCACCTCATAAAGCACTTCACCAGCACATTCGTAAAATACATCAATTAAACTCTGAGAGTGACACAATTTAACGTCTTCAGCAGCGAAAGGTGACAGGATAACTGTGTGCAAGGCTCACTTGTTGTTGAGCGCCTTGATGGCTTCCTGCATCTGAAGGTATTCAGCAGCCTTCCAGACATCATAGGCTTCCTCTTCTCCAGCTACAGCTAGTGTGGCTGTGTAAGTGAACTCCATCAGCTGGCTAAAGGCTGTGTTGCTCACTCCTGTTAGAATATTACAGAGCAGCAGTGGTGAGTAAAAGCTGTTCTATGTAAGAAACACAGGAAAATATATCTCATATTTGGAACATAAAACATATTCAGTTTGTAGCTCAGCCATAACTACTGAAAATGTTTGGTAACACCTATTGTAATATATACCGCATTATGATGAATAACATAAAATCTGGTTCTATTGCCACTTTCATTTTAATACATATGCATTAAGACTTCCGTTTTCATAATTTCCATAGTTTATGACATTGTTCCAATCAATAAGAGCTGGGGATGTGATGATTCTTTTAGAAATAGCAACAGTAGGGGAAGAAAGTAGAAACCAAAGGAGTAACACAAGTGTTCAGACATGTTCTCAAAGAAACTCTAGAGCAAGACTGATAAACCTGCCAGGCTGATGTGTCAGCCAGTATGAGGTTATTATGGATACGTTGACAGAAGTCTGTTTTGGGATATTACCTTAATCAGCATTGTTTTCATATCAAGATAAGAGGTTTTAGTCTCATTTTATTTCCTCTAAGGAGAAATCTGACTATTGATTTTCTAGAATTTAAATGAAGAACAGAATACCTTCTATCTCCACTAGTGGCTCCTGGGTAAAATCCTGGAAGAACTTGTGGAAAAACTGACTGCATGCTGCCAACACTGCTTTATGGGCTCTGAACTGATGCCCTGCAAGAGGAAAGAAGATGTGTTGCTTAGCAATTAAATTAAGGCATCGTGAAGATGACCTACAATGTATGCCTACTTACCGTCCACTATTAGAGTAATGTCTGTGAACTGGTCCAGCTGTCTTTGTTCATTAAGTTTGTCCATCATGACTTTGTAATGTGCTGGGTACTCGCTGCCTTCATCCAATTCCCCCTCCATTTCAGCCGCCATTAGTTACCTGATCCTTCCCTGCATGGAACCGAGGAAAATGGACATGCAATTCTGCATATTAATTGACCTTTGACTTTATTTTACAAGACAGTAGACAATCTGATCGAAGTAAAAAGTAGACAACTGCTGCACCTCCATACATTTTCCCACCAATCTATCTACATCACATTTCCTGGTCTTTGTGGTTCCAGTTTCTTTGCCAATAGCAAGTAACCCTTTAAAAGTGGTTTCAGAACAATTATAGTTAAACATTTCACAGTGAAGGCTCAGATACAGAAGAACCAGAAGTTTCAGATATATGCAGATATATGCACTCACGGTTTGCAATTGTGTTAAAGGAACCACATTTCATTAAATGTTAAGCAAACGCCAAAAAGCATTTTGAGTGCTGCATCACCGAATTTGCAGTTTTACAGCTGTCAGAGTGGCATCTGAACAAAGAATGAAGACTGCAAATAAAATTGCATTGGGTGCAAAATAAGGGAAATTATCAGCGGATCAAAGCTGAAAAGGCTTTACAGAGTAACAACACTGCTCAGAACGAGGAAGTCAAGGCAAGGGCCCATGAGAACCACACCATTTGTAAACCTGGTTAAACGTATTTCTTGCCAGAAACATCAAAATGAACACTAAGAACAATCATATATTTTAAGAGTGGATCTTAACGTGCCACACGAGAATATAATTCAGCCCATGATCCGACACATGGAGCTCATTCAGGTAACAGCTTTGCTAGTTCGGCTCGATGTTAGCTTAACTAGCAAACACAATTCCTCAGAACAAAACAAGCCATTTTACTTACCCGACAAGCCTACATAACCAAAGCGCAACTTATCAGGACTAGATATACCTATGTAATCGTTTCGATACTGGAACATGAAGGGAATAAACATGTTATAACCCCAAAGTGTTACAGGTAACGGGCCTCTTAGCACGCTCGCCATTTCGCGTTTGACAATCAACATTACGTCATCAACCCGCGCATTAAAATACACTTTTCCCATACAGATTTCCTAATTAAAGCCACCGTGGGTCAAAGAACGCGTTTCAAACCATCGCTTTACATACCTCGAGTTTGGTTACGTTGTTTCAGAAAGTTGTTCTACGATAATATTTCCCTCGACGCATGTAGCGCTGTACTAGACTCGTTGCTCCAAAAAGGGCGGTCGTTGAAGCCTCCGGCCTCGGCTTCCCAGAAACCCTTGCAAAGTCCAGGACGCTGAGGAGCGTTGCTTAGTGACAGCATAGAGTGACAAGTGTTTACATGTTTTAGTGACGAACAGCTGCTTTGAATCAGGCAGACAAGCACTTACCAAAAGAGGGTTAAAGTGTAGTCACATTTAATTTATATCACTTGCAACTTTTTCTTGTGAAGTAATAACAATGTTGATGTGATCCGTGCATGAAGTATAGTTATTCTGCATTTGCTCACATTCTAAAACGAAAAATGCCAGCTAGGAGACATGGGGGTGTTTCATAATTTCATTGTCGTGCTTATGCTAGTGCAATTTTATGTCCCCCGTTACAGCCAGTTTCCAGCTATACTTACATACAAGTAAGAAAAAATTGAGCTCTTGGGCAAAACCCAGCAATTGTGCATCAAACATACAAGAACGTCACAAAACCCAAGTAAAAATGATTAAGAATTTAATTTGCTCACAAAGTATATCTTACCATCTATATTACTCTTTGCTTTTAATTTTATGGCTTGGTGTGGATTTATATGATAAATTCAGTTCCTTTGAAACTGACTGATATGCATGTTTATAGTACATTCAGGTCAGTGTGTCCTCATATGCTATGGTACGTGACGCTGTAAATGAGTAACAGGGTCACAGAATAAACTAGTCTTGACTGGACACTCTTAGTCACAGGTAATTTTTTGTTGTATCAGCTGACTGCTGACTACGCCAACGTCACCACATCGCATTCATTTACTCTGTACACTGAAATATGTTTTCTGCTGTAACTGCTACTGATAGGACTCCTTGAATCAGGACAAGCAGCAGGAAATGAATTGTTCCACCTGTCTTCAATACTATCTCAAATATATAATTTTATGAAGATACACTGGGGGTGGTCACATGCATCAGTACCTAATGCAAGGCAATCCAACAACACTGCAGAACACAGCCTAAAATCACCATGAGCAAACACTTATTGAAAACAGTCATAGCAATAAGTTGCAAATATAGTAAATGTACTGTGAATATAAATATTGTGTAAGATTATCTGATACTGGGCATGTGTTGTAATTGCTTCCTTCACCTGTACTGCTCATGGTTTCAGACAATATCTTATAAACCACAGTGGCACTGATGTGCTGACCTAGTTTTAACTCTACTGGCCTTTGACCCTAGAAATCTGATCACAGTGCCTTAGGTGCTTTGAACTGCATGGCCTATATCTGTAGACAGACAAACATCCAGATTGTTTACAACTTTTTTTTTTTTCATTTTAAATATATACCTAAACATTGGATTAGATTACTGCCCTTTATTGCAGTGTCACAACTGACAACAACTCCTAGTAACAACGCTTCATATAAAACTGGGTAACAACAAGAACTAACATGTCTGCAGAATAATTTGATAGAGCGCCTGGAGCTTTATGTTAGTTTCTGCAGCTAGTGGTGTTTTTAAGAGTATTTTTCTCACGAAGCTACTGCGCTTTGTGGTTCTTTATCTGTTGCTCTGGTGAGCCAAATTCCTCTTTTTAGATTATTTGTACTATTTTTCTGGCCTTCCCTAAACTAAAAGAATAGCATTTGCTCACTTAATGATCTTCTATATTCAGTGCTAAACAACACACTGTTTATAGTTTCCTCCCTTTTCTGTCTTTGTTCTGCAAACTGCAAGATACTTTCTCAGGAATGATGCCACTTGTGCATATTAAATAACTCCTCTGTGTTTGTGTTAACCATGCAGAAATATGCTGGACACCAACCAGAGTCCCGCCCTCTGTCCTTTTTCACTTCTCTCTCTGTCCTAAGAGTAAACAACAGTGTTGCACAATCTTCTTCAATGTTCTTGGAGATTCATTATACACTTCTATAATATATGTTACAGAATGTTAAATTAAAAACATGCTCTAATCTCCAGGGCTAACAAATCTCAACCAGCCAACATAAAGAGGCACCTTTTTCTCCACACAGTATTCTCCTGAAGAAATATGTCAAACCGCCATTTGCTGCTGGACATTTCCCATTAAAAAAGTCTCTAACTGAAAAAAAGTGTAGGCATCAGCACACAGCTGGGACTGAACTTTGTCCTCGTTCCAGATTCGGAAAACAACAGGCACAGTATAAAAGGGGGGAGCTGCGGGGGACGAGGCTTGTTTTTGTTCAAGGAGTTGCAGCAAGGAAGAACTGAGCAGAGGGAAAGAAACTTTTTAACCATCGGGTAAGTGTCAGATTTTATCCAATTATTTAAAATGCAGTAAATACCCAAAAAGAAAAGTGTAGTTACAATAAATAAACTGATAAATACTAAAACACAGCACCTAAGGGTTTTTCACAAGTGAAGTTGTTGTGCTTGCAGTGTATCATTGTATCACACTTCAACCAGCCACTGAACCATTTTCTACAATATTTAAAATTTCTTCCTGCCATGCATGTGGCAATACATTGCAGAAATTTTAGACTCTTTGCTTTCAACATTCAAGCACACTTCCTGTTGGACTATGTGCTGTGTACTTGTGTTTACTGTGTGTATCAGTGAGATTAAATGTGTATAGAAACAGCACAGATTTGAAAACTTCAAACAAACTGCCTCACTTGCACAGTTTCCCTTATATAGCAATATCCAGTCTAGCCAGAACTTGATAACTAGAGCAATTTGGAGAATGTAAAAATGATAACCCTATTGTGATCTTTTGTACCAGCCTACCATTTTTTGTTTGCTGAGTTTGACCAGTCTCTGGTGTCCTCTTGCTGCCCCCACCCCTCCCTCCTCCCCACCACTACCCCCTTCTTCTCTGTGCTCAGCAGATTGGGGTAGTGAGGAGGCGCCACAGAGATGTGGGCGTGCCTCAGCCTGCTCCTCACTCTCTGCCTGCTCCATGGGGGCGGAGCAGAGAGTGACGGGGATGGGCCTCGCTGTCAGCTGCCGCCAGCCTGGAAGATAGGGGAGGTGGACCCAATGAAGGGGGCGATGGGCCAGGTGACGGTGGTGGCACTTTTACAGGCCAGCTGACTGTTCTGCTTGGTGCAGGCTTCCCGGTATGTGCCCTTCATGTGCTAGCCAGTGTCCACCATGACATGACATGACATTGCACCCCCTCCAAAATCTGTATCAAAACATGACATTGTCATTGCTTGGTTAGTCAGGAAGTGTCCTGTTAATATATATTTGTTTGTTAAGCAGACTATCCAGGGAAGCTTTGTGGACAACTTACTAGTTAACTTATTGTTAAACTCATGGTATCTGATTGCTCTTCTCTGAGCAGAGTGGATGGCCTGCGCCAGAGGCTGGAGAGTCAGGGTTTGAAGGATGTGACCTACATGGTCATTAACCACCAGGGGGAGGAAGCACAGCGTCTGCACGCTGTGCTAGCACAGAGACTAGCTGAGAACATCACCCTGTACAAACAGGAAGAGCAACAACCTGATGTCTGGCAGACACTGAGTGGGGAGAAAGATGACTTTCTCATTTATGACAGGTTTGTTGCCTGCAGTGGACAGTTCATTCAAAAGCAGAAGTTCTTTCTGTCTTTTTCCTCTTTATTTATTTTGACCATTATAGTTGCCATACATTGACCTCACCATGCTTTTCTATCCCTTTTCCATCAGATGCGGCCGTCTCACCCACCACATTTCCCTCCCATACTCCATCATCGGACAAGGTCATGTTGAGGGTGCGATCAAAGATACCTACTGCAAACGCATATGTGGGAACTGCACACATGAGGTATAGACCACACACAACTAAATGAATATACATGAATTCGAACATAAGTCCTCAGATAACACATCTTATCAAAAATAAGCTCATAGAGTGAAATCTCTTTTTCCCCAGAGCACTGAGACCCCAGAGGAGTGCAAAGGGAAAGCAGATGCACAGCCTGGCACAGATGGGACCCCAGCTGTAGAGGAAGACACTGGACATGGTCACGGTCATGATCTTGGGCATGGTCACCATCATGGACATCACCATGGTCGTGGTGATGGCCACCACGGGCATAATCATGGTTTTCACCCACGTGGCTTTGGCCATGGCCGTGACCATGGAACACAGGGGCAAGAGCAAGATAGTGGGGTGTTTCAAGGGCAACAACAGGCAGAATTAGGACAGATGCAGCAAGCAGTGCAAGTGCACCTGGTGTCACAGGAGGCCAATGGAGCCCCTGTGAGGCCTTGAGTACCACAGAAGGCTAGGTGAAAGTCAAAGCACAGCTGACAGTGGACAGCAGGCTCTGACAATGAAGCCTCTCCTAAGGTCAGCTGATGCTGACACTGACGCAGGCTGTTCAACGAGGCAGGGAGCGAACAGCCGGTCGGTCTCTGACACTGTGATATGGCTCTGCCCGCCTCCTGACGGTGACACGGAGCGATAGGCGATGCAGCCAATAATGTTAGGGAGACCTGACAGTGACGCTCGCCTCCTGCTGAATGACAGCCGCCTCAGCCAGCCCAATGAGCCTGACCCCCAGGTGTCGTTAGCTGAGGATGAGAGCCTCACCAGCCAGCCCAATGAGCCTGACCCCCAGGTGTCGTTAGCTGAGGATGAGAGCCTCACCAGCCAGCCCAATGACCCTGACCTCCAGGTGTCGTTAGCTGAGCATGAGAGCGTCAGCAGCCAGCCCAATGACCCTGACCTCCAGGTGTTGCAAGTTGAGGGTGAGAGCAGCTGTAAGCTGGCTCTGATATCCTCATATTAACATCAGCCAGCAATACCAGGGTCAAGCGCTCTTTTAACCAACAAGTATTACCCTGGGAAGAGACGGGGCAATCCCTGACAGCATGGACGTGGGATAGATGATCAAGTGGAGTCCAACATCAGACTGATAAAGATTAAATTAGGCAGATAAAAACACCAACTAAAAACATGTATTGTTAGCTTGTGACATTTGGCAACAGATATCCACATCATTCTATCGTGCCTTGAAAAATATATGGTGTGTTTCACCTGTCTGAGCGTGTCTGTCAGTGGGTTGCTCTCATCCTTTCTCAGGAGTGAATATGGTTGTCATGTTCATAAATTGCCTTCTCCATTTTGCTCTCTCCATCCTTTATGAAACCAGGCGCAGAAACTATGCTCTAGTGGCGTCTGTATGAAGTCCGGCAGGAGAGAGAGGAGAGGGAACTTTAGGAACATGATAAGCACTTAAAATATTTCAGAATTCAGTATGTGAGGATACTTAAGGAAACAGAAAAAAATTCAATGCAGTCTGCAAATACAGCACAAATTTAAGAAAAAATTAAGAAAAAAGAAGAGAAGATGCTATTACAGTTTCTCAGATTCTATGAATTAGGTTAATATCAGAAATCTGGGAAGAAGGCTGTAGAAACCTGAAAGCACTGGCCCGTTACTGAGTCCAAAAGACATGTAAAAACAAATCTATAAAAGCTTATACCAGCGATGTGTTTGTCTGTAGGGCATGCTATTGATCATTATCCTTGAGCACAAGCTTAAGCGCATCTCAGGTATATCTTTTTTTACACCTCCAACGTGCACATTTGAAATTAGTATTTGGCATTCCTTTTTTTGTATGTTTGTTTGTGCATTCATTATATTTGCCATGTAGGCTGCATATTGCAAATTTATACAAGGCTTGTAAAAAATAAAAAATAAAATAAGGCTTTGGGAAAATGCAGAGAGAAAAGGAGAGTTAAGCAATGAATAACTGTTGGAATACACTCTGTACTTAATGATGGTGTCTGCGGGAAGACAACAGTCACCCTGACAACTTGATGCTTGCACGGAGAACTGTATTAGTTTGAGGTCGTCACAGATGGAAAATGAGAGATGAATAAAGATGGTTGAGCTACTTTTTTTTGTTTGTGTGTGTGTGTATGTTATTGTCAAAGGTAAAAGTTGACAGTGAATATGTATACTTAGGCGTGCTGACTTTCAGATTTGCAGTGTAAGAGGAATTATGGGGTCAGCCATGAGCTGCGGGGGGGGGGGGGGGGGGGGGGGGGGTTTGGTGGAATTTGGCAACTATCCTGCACGTGCCTGAGAAGTTGGACACATGTGACTTCTACAAAGCCCAGGGATCATATTACCCTCAATACTAGTACATTTATGACCTTTATAGAAGCCTGCAGCCTGACCGTCAATATCAAGAAACACTGCCAATAATACGGATCCTAAATCTTTATGTCCTTTACTATGTTTCATAGATAAAACTTTCCCTCAGAATATTTTGGAGATTTGCGTAAACCGTGCATTGAAACTGTTTTTGCCCATATTTGACAGCAGATGGCGGTGAAGCTCCACACAACAAACCCCCCCGCCACACTCTCAACAGCCAACTGTTGACTACATCAACAGTTCTTGTCCTCCTCGCTGACTCCTTATAGACTCTCCACATTCTTTGACAACTCCACACGAATGAGCTTTAAACAGAGTGCCTCTTCAGTTCAAATGATTAACCTGAGCGACTGTTTCGTTCTGATGATTTACTGTCGCATTTCTCTGTCACACATATTCAAACACATCCAGTTTCAAATCCAACTGTTCAAACTATCCTACACACACTGTGCGTCACATGGAGGTGCCAGCTTGAAATATTTGCAGGAGTAGTCTGTAGGAGATGAATGTGAGTTCTTATCATTTCAGAAAATCCTTTCACTTATTGAACTGTTTAAAATGAAAAATGTCAATCCTGTTTGGTCGGTTGTGGTTTCACATTCTTTTGGTTCCTCAGCTATATGATAAACTGTTTTCTCTTACTGATTATACTGATCGTATATGGTAAAACAAGAAGACAATAAATTTATTCTATTTAAACAAAAATTGTCCATTCAGTTTATTGCTGTGGTATTGTTTGTTTGTGTTTTTATTTGTATTTGACCCATGTAGCACTCACAAATGTGCCATCAACCAAGAGGAGCATCTTACGCAAATTTTTCTGTGCTACCAGTCACATATGGATGTCAACATCCAGAACAAAACCTGTGAAATTGTTTTCAAGACTTAAAGTGTAACACCCTCTGCTCAGTGTAATGTATCCGAATTGCCTGTCAAACTGTGTGTCTGAAAAGGTCAACAAGCAACCGGAGGTAATAAATGAGACCGAGGCGAACTGCTTGTGTGGGCGTAATTGGGCTGAAGATCCAATACAGGGGAACAGTGACTTATGGGTAATTACCTGCAATGTCCTGAGACGGAGAGCTGTGAGTGGCTGTCTCTCTGATTCAATCAGCCCCACACAGAGCAGTGCAGTACACAGCCTCTGTCTTAATTGTCCGATATGCTTTCCCCCTGATGCACAACTGTTTCTGCAGCCGTTTCCTCTCCACTTACCCCAGCAAGACAGAGACAGAGAGAGAGAGAGACAGAGAGAGAGAGAGAGAGAGAGAGAGGGATAATCTCACACTTGTGAACTCATTCACACACACAAAGTGCCTCTGTATTGCTCACAAACAAGTATGCATTCTTCACCCTACAACCACCACACATACATGAACACAACTCCTATTTTCCTCTCTCATACACACACACACACACACACACACACACACACACACGCACGCACGCAAGCACATGCACACACACGCACGCACACACACACACACATAAATCTATTTGCATTTGAACTCTCAGACCACAGTGGGCTGTACATTTTCTCCTTCATTAACATCGTTTTCTGACAGAGTGCTGATCTGAACTGACCTTTCTTGTGCAGAGAGTTGGTTGTGTACTTTTAATGACACCATTGGCAGTGTGTTGAGGTCTTGTGGTCAGAGTTTGGCAAGTCGCATTTTAAATTGAATCCATAACAGAATGCTGTTCTGAATTATAATCAGTAACATGATCTTGATAACCCGGTGGAATCTAATTTAGTTAATTTACTGTTGCATTTCCAACACTAACATTAGATCATTAGTTTAAAGTAAATGATGGCTCTAACTTACAGTGGAGGCCACAAACTGGAGGGAGTGGGGGGCTTTGTAGAAAACCATGAAGATGCTTCGGAAACCACCGTTAACAATTAAAAATGTGTTTTATTTTTCGAAGACTTATGACAAAAATAATGTACAATATGATGAAGTTGCAGTATATACATTTATTATGTAACTTGTTGAGAGCTTATCGATCACACATACAACACCAGAAAGGCTCAACTGGTAAGAGACCAATAGAGAACAATACCAAATCATCAAAGATCAACACAGTTCTTGGCCTTGAGTAAAACAGCAGCCAACAGACAAGGACAGTGGCTCCAGTGTTGGGGTGCGGGTGGGGTCTGAAAATATGATTCAGGCATGAAAATATAGAGCAAAGTCACATCAACTTCATCAAGCCAATGCAAACTGATAGATCACGGTGCTGCGGTTTACACTCTTGAGACCGCAATGCAGCTGTTTTCTAATTCTGACATGCAGAATATTTATCAGTTTTATGAGCCTGGATGAAACATGTCAGAGAACACACACATTAGTCATGGTGCCCCATCCACTGCAGTCAGATCAGGAAGTGGAGTTGATGTCAGGGCTCTGAGCAAACAAATAAATAACACATAGACATAGACTGGTAGACTGGAGCCACTGAACTTATATACATATACATACATACTTACATACATGTATATGAGCTATATACTGCAGTACTCAAGTCAAAAATTTAACTTTTTCCACCAACAAACTGAAAAATATCTGACAGAATTCTCTTCATTTGATAAAGAATAATAACCAGCACAAATTCCAGCACTCACGATTATTTCCAGGCTTAACAGAGCGACCAAAAGCCACCCTTGAACTTACACAAAACCAAAAAGCTGGAGGCCAAAACTCTATAAAACACTTTTTTTTATAGCCCCATCAAAATGCAACTTAATAATAATGAAATGCTGAAATCACATAGCGGGAGACATGTGAGAGTGTACAGTCACAGTAGAACTATTTCACCCTGCAAATATTTTGATATGACTCCATAAAAGACTGTATCTATCAGCTCTGTCTATCCATAAATCTTTATAGCAAATATTAAATACTCTATTACAGTACATCATTCTATCAATCTGGTAGTGTAAAATATGTCCTATAAACATAGACTCTGTAGAACAAAACTGAAGCTTATTGGTATTGAAAGGTTCCTCATTTGTCTGATTATTGTGCTGAATAAAAAACATAATGCTGTTTTATAATAACATTTAATTCATAGGCTTGATTTATTCTGAGATACAAAATCTGAATACTATTTTAAACATCAGGTATATAATATATATATATATATATATATATATATATTTACATATATATAAATATATATGCGTGTGTGTACAAAGTGCTTGCTCTAAAGTGTCTGTAACATTTATAAGCTTGAAATAACAGTTGCAAACTTTTACACTACATTAAGAATGAGCTCATTGTGACCTGGCAAAAAAAAAAAAAAAAAATTGCAGGCACAATGTAGTAAACACCTGTACAAAAAAAGCACCTCCCAATATGTCTTCCCTTTCGTAGCTGTAACCTTTAAAAAGCACTTTCAACAACTTTTAAAGATTTTTTTTTTTTTTTTTTAGAACTTTTCCTCAATATCATAGTTGCAGCACATGTTCCAGTTTGCACACATTCACAATTACCACGGTACATCTGAAAAAAACAAAACAAAACTCAACAGTGCTTTTCCCATCATCTGATCTTCCTTCATATTCACATAGAGCCTGCTGGGGATCTTTGGATGGGTGTGAACACTGTGAAAGTTGGATGAGCATCATTAAGTGACTATATAATGTCTTGATTCTGGGGGCACAGCAGAAAAACTGTCCCGTTGTTGCTAATGATCGCTGAACAGATGACTGAACCAAATCAGACCTCCCCATTTCTCCCAGGCCACAGACCATTTTCAGAAACCAACAGGTTTTTATCACCTCACTTGTACACGATAAAGTGATCTCTTGAATGACCTTCTCCCACCACAGAAAGGCTGAATGCAGGAAAAATACAGGTACCGAGCAGCAATATGTCGTGATTAGTAACATTAATGACACAAAAATATATACTTGTAATTTTACAGCACTAGTAAATATATTAAGACATTTCTGCAACAGCATCGACTTGCTGGTATCATCAGCACTAGGCAGTAACAACAGAACACTGCGAGACATACACAGAGAGAAATGGCACATATTTATCATATTCACATTTTCAAAAATTCTCATTTTATGGCTCTTGCTTTGTCTCTCTTCATTATGGGATTGTCTAGGACAAAGGACCTATTCTATTCGAGTCACTAGCTTGCTTATCTCAGCGATGAGTGCAAAACAACATAATTCAAAGGCAGGGTGTGTTTCCTTTGCACTGTGAAGTATGTTTTGTTTATGGTGAGATGCGCTCATCTCTGACTCATTCATAGATTTGTTGAAATAAAGATGAATTGTGTTGTATCACAAAACCATGCATGTCGCACAACCTTTATTAGCCTAAGCTTCAATAGCTTATCTTATACAGTATCTGCTATGCTGCTGTGTCTGTCACAGGCATATTGTCATAGTCTTTATGATAGAATTCATAGGATGAAAACATATGAGAAACCTAAAACCTTTACAAAAGGTCTCCTTCTCCATTATAATAAGCTTACACTGTCAGTGAACATAGGCAAAGCTTATGCTACAAGCTATTGAGTCTAAATAATTGATTATGAAACAGATTCTGCTTAAATAATGTCCTAAATTTGGTGATTCTGAGAAAAGCATGGGGGCAAAGTATGTGCCTGATTACACACACATATTGCCAACTGTATCAGACTCACATCTATTTCTGCATTTGTCCCTCTATCAGACCAGAACTTGGAACTCTACTAGTGCTTACATTTTTGGTTTGGAAACTGCGGTCAGTTTACTGGGTATTATCGGAAACGTGCAAATTACAGTTGAATGGCCTCACAAAACGTTCACCCCTGCAACTACTTTCTTAGACAATTTCCAGCTCATAATTTTTATAGCTATGTCAGAAAGGCAAAATTAAATCAGTCAATTAAGGCAAATATTTATGATGTAGTGTGTGTGTGTGTGTGTGTGTGTGTGTGTGTGTGTGTTGTGTGTGTGTGTATGACTGTGTTAGTGCATGTGCAGTTTTTTAGTAGTGAATCTAACACAGAAGAGAGGTTTTACACCAATTCACCTGCATAGCGCAGTGCTTGCCTGTATATAGCAATGCATAAATGGACAAATCCCACTTATGTAAGCATACCTTAGCACAGATATGGCAAGCCAGTAACACTATCATAGGCACAGGTCGTTAACACTGTGTACTTGGCAGTTAGTAAGTATAAAATGTTAGCTAATTACAGCTATTACATACTTTCACAGTCTTTCAACTTGCTCCAGGTGCTGTCCCTGCAATGACTATGCAACATGAGAACTAAGAGAATACAACTCCTTAGGTTTCCACTGTAAGTGAGAGCTGGTTGAAAAGGTGAGACTTAGCAGCTGTTTCTGAATTACTGGGTGTTCCCTTCTGATAAATAACTATATCAATGAGTCCTTGAGCAAGGCACTTACTCGGTGGTGCTCAGTGTACTAAAGCACTAAGTGGCTCCCAACTGTGACTGAATCTGAATAAATTCTTCCTCTTACTACAAGAACTGCTGCTCATTGCAGTAAGTGATGTATGTTCACAGTACTATGTGCATGTCAAAAATAAAAAACTCAGGTTAAAAGAAAATTCCATGTTGGGACATGTATAATCAGTAATTAGATTATGATTAAATCTAATTATATTCGTCACCTCTATTTCTACTTCAGTGGGTGATTTCCTTCACTTCCCAGAATGCCTTTCAACATCCCAGAAGGACGGAAAGAAATGTAATATTAACAGTATATGTTGCTTGTTGATGTTTTTTGTTTTCCTTGTTTATTCATGTCTGTTTGCATTTTGTACTCTATGGTTCTTTTGGAGCAAAATCTCATTATATCATATACTCAGTTTGGCCACTTAATCATGAAAATATGAACAGCATGCCATTGAACAAAATGAAGCCAGGAATGCAAGGTAAAACTGCATAGTTGTGTTTTCAACTGTATTTCTGGGCAGATTTTTCCTTCAGCTAATGCCTTTTTGTATAAAAATATATCTCTAGCAAAGTACTAATAAGATGACATGATGAAATAAGAAATTTTAAGAATACAAAATAAGCCACAATTGAGCGGCAAAAACACCTCTGCCAGCAAGAGGTGTCAACATCAGCGATGACTTCGTCACGGTGTGGTATGAAAAATATGACTAGAATGTGCTTGTCTTGTCCCAGTCAATCATACACTGACATCTCTCTGTGAGGTTAAGACTTTAGCGATGTCATTGCACTAAACACAATTAGCCACAGATGTTATGAGATCCAAGGAAGCAGTGAGCTAATGCTTTTTGGACTCATGACGATCACAGTCTCAACCTTATACTTGTGTGCGTCATGTGCATGGATGTTAACAAATAGAGCAAACTGTGCATTTATTAACATTTTTTTAGCGTTTACTTTTGGTAGCCTCTGCATCAAATGTATTGATGTAGCAAATGTGAAAGAGCCAAGAATACAACTTGTAGCTGTAGCATGTCTCCCTTTCAGCACCCTCTGAAAACAAACACCTGTACACTCTCACCCACGCTGTGTGCTACGAGTTATTTGGTTTCCAGCACGAAACAGGTAGAAACAGACTGCAGGGGACTTCCTGGTCAATCAACCTTACACCTTAAGGTCCAATGGCATTGTCATTTCATGGCGACAGGTTCCCCAGCAGGTCTGGGGTGATATACCCTACAGGCATAGCAGGTAGGGCCTTGAGGGGGTGCTGGGGCAGGCAGGGAGGAGGAGACTGGTGGGGAGGGGGGTTGAGGAGCAGACTATGCTGACTGTCCACCTCCTGTACCACTGTGTAGTCTGCGACAGGAGCCAAGAACTGGGACTGGGGAGAGTCAGGAAGAATGTAAGGTGATCGATTATCCTCCACTGTGCCTGCGGGTTTGGTTTCCACTGGCTGAGGGTGTATGGTTTGGTACCCCTCACCAGGCATGGGGGAGCTAGGGGGAGTGCTGATCTGCCGGGCATTGCTCTCTGTGGTATAGCCGCTTCCCTCAGCATCCACTACCAGCAGCCTTAACTGCAGCTCTTTCTTCTTCTTTTCCTCGGTCTCATCACTGTCTTCACCCTCTTTTCCTTTCTTCTTCATTTCCTCCTCTGTGGCAGTGGTGCTCTCCTGGATTCTGAGTTGCTGGCCGGGAGAAAGCACCACGCCTCCGGAGGGCATAACATTGCTGACTTGGGCATAGAA
This sequence comes from Seriola aureovittata, assembly GCF_021018895.1. NCBI lineage: Eukaryota > Metazoa > Chordata > Actinopteri > Carangiformes > Carangidae > Seriola > Seriola aureovittata. The sequence goes on along the minus strand of NC_079368.1, from coordinate 25,437,618 downwards.
GTCTGTGTTGACCCAAGTTTGGGGCCCTGCAGTTTGGGTTTGGACGAGGGGCCTCTCGCCTCTCTCTGGGGTTGGGGCTCTTTCTACCAGGTCAAGGGAGGCTTCTCCATCCTCGGGTTGGCCTGGCAGCAGGGTGGCCATCAGCATTAGGGTGTCTTGGTCGGGCAGATCTGGGTCATAGCAGCTGGCCCTGCCTGAGTCATCATCAGGGAAGCTGGGGGAGAAGGAAACAGGTGGAAAACGGGGATGAAATTCATATTTAAAAAGCCCTCTGAAAACATGAAAACACTGCCTTCACAAGAGAACCTGTGCAGTACCTAATGGCGTTGGCGCACCCTATGTTCATGTGGTGGCTGACAGGTTGGGACAGACCGAGGAGCCTCTGGGTGTCTGAGCCTTGGTTGTCCTCCTTCTCCCCAGTGTCTGCATCCACAGCATCCACCTCGATGAACTCCACCCATGGCTCGTCTTGGTAGAAATCTGGTGCATACGTGGGCAGGCCACCCATACCTCCACTCAGGATAAAATTCAGCTCGTCCAGCTTCCCCTTCTGCATGTGCACAAATTTGTGCATACATTAAGAGTGTGATTTAATCAGGAAGCAAATATCCATATAATAATAAAAGGCCTACCTTTTGCTATTCTCTACACAGCAATGTAATTTTAGTATCAGCTGCACCAAACACACTTTTTGTTTCACCCTTTTTGTTATTGTGAAATAGCAGCATTACCATTATCAGGACTTTTTTTTCAGAGGTTCAGGGTTGAAGTTGGATTATAAAGAGCAAACAGGCTGCATGTTAAACGCATCCCGTATCCTCTGGCGATAATATACCCTCAACACAATGATGAACCACAACCCTGCTCATGTCTTATTATTATACCTCAGTGATCCTCCTGTCCTTGTGCTTTCAGATTATTTATGGACATTTTTTTATTTGATTGTTGACACAGATGATAAACAAGCAGTGATTGGGAGAGGGACAGTGGGTGGTGTGATGATTACGTGGCCTAATGTGCCTCAGCCAACTGAGCCACATGGACGCCCAGTTAGTGTCTGTTTTTGATCAACATTACAATGGAAATGTAATAAAAAAAAAAAACAGTGGTTACACAACACTTTATACAATCACTTTACTGAATAAACAATGCACAAATCCACGTGTTGACTGCTGTGAACTATTGATGGCTACAATTTCCCTCTTTGTGCATGTGCAGTACAAAAGAATATATGTATTAGAGACTGAATGATACTGCATTTTCGAAAGTAAAAAAATATATAATCACAATATAGAAGCTAACATTTATTTTGAAATACATAATGCAAATTCTTTAAAAGTGGTTATTAAAAGGCATATATACAATGTGGGACATTTCAAAGTTGAGGTCTGTGGGGGGTAAACTATGAAACGGTGACACTATATATATATATATATATATATATGTGTGTGTGTATGTATACGTAGCTGGAATATACCAGTAACCAGTGTCACTAATCTGTGACAAGCTAGCTAAAACCAGCCATGCCAATGTATCACTTGGGTGAAATAAATTAATGAATGGATGAATGAATGAAAGACAAGGCAGAATAACAACACAGACATAAATGTACCTTTAACAGCTCTGGATCAATGCCTTTAATTTTGGGTGCAGGAACAGGTGGCAACAGAATCATCATGAATCTGTAGGGGGAGGGAGAAGAGGAGGAAGTAATGAAGATAATCTGTTGTCAGTATTTGGTGTATGCATGTGAGTGAGTGAGTGTGTGTGTGTGTGTGTGTGTGTGTGTGTGTGTGTGTGTGTGTGTGTGTGTGTGTGTGTGTGTGTGTGTGTGTGTATGTATGTGTGGGTGTGGGGCATGACAGATGAGGCCACGCTAAGAGTGGCACTGCAAAATCTGCTGCTGATTTAGCAAACATCTTGCCTGTTGTCAGTAGAGATTGAATGAGTTTTAGACACTATAAAGGAGAGAGAGAGAGGAAGAGAGAGAGAGAGAGAGAGAGAGAGAGAGAGAGAGAGAGAGAGAGAGAGAGAGAAGATGTTCCTACCTGTGCTGTTGAGAGACGACAATCAGCATGATGAGTATGAGGATGCCCACAGTCCCGAAAATAAGAATAAGTGTGAGTGGGAAAGTAGTCTCTAAAAAAAACAAAAAAAAAACGCAGAACATATCATCATCATCATCATCATCATCATCATCATCATCATCATCATCACAAGTACAAAGTTCAAGGTTGTTCTAAGCGATGCACTCTGAAGTGAACGAGCCAACGGGGCCAGTCATATTTATTTATTACATCTGTTCCACCCTTGACCCACCATGATTTTACCTCTGCTTGAAACTTGAATGAAGATGGAGTCACTGAACTCTCCAAACTTAATGAAGGCCTGCATCCTGCAGCGGATGTGCACCTCGTACTCTTTTCCTATGTGCAGACCATAGATTGTCTGCTGGGTGTGCCGCTGAATCTCCAACTGAAGTACAGAAACACATGGGAAGGGGAGAGATAGAGTGAGAGAGAGAGAGAGTGAGAGAGAGAACAAAAACACTGTTTAAAAAAGTGATTTTTGTTGCGTTTTAATTCACTGAAGCTGCTAAATAGGGTGTCAAGAACTCTGTGTTTATTTTTGGTACCTGTAACTGTGACCTTACCAAAGGTGCAATTGTTGAGTCATTTCAGATACATTAGACAGAGCACATGCTGTTATAATAGAGGGCTCTAAAGCGGTTTCCAAGTCTTGCATTTCTCAGACTGGCCGGCCAAGTGGTAATGAATATGAGCCTGTACAAGGTCCCATGGCCTCTGACCTACAGATCCCTCCCTTCACTTCCTTCAGAGAGGCTGTGTTCTCCCAGAGGGCCTTGCTCCGGCTTCCACTGCCTTGCCAACAGAGCTGCACCGCATTTTAGCCACGACACTTGAGGGGGGAGGGGAAAGGAAACACGACACTCTGCCTCTATGACCTACCTACAATTTACTTTTAAGGGGGTGCATGAGTGTTTGCATTTGAGAGCTTGTGTATGTGCACAGAGCCATTTTGTAAAGTGTTACGGTGTGTGTTTACATGTGTTAGCACATGCAGTACTGTGTGTGTGTGTGTGTGTGTCTGTGTGTGTGTGTGTGTGTTTGTGTGTGTTTGTGTGCATAAAAGCAAAGGAGGGGGAGAGAGAATTTAAGAGCAAGTAAAAGAGAGAACACTCACTGCTTCCCAGTTTGTGGAATTTCTCTCCCTGTACTGGATCTCGTACTCAATGCGCATCCAGCCCGCCCCAACGTCTGCAGAGGGCGGGGGCTCCCAGTTGACCATGACATCATAACTTAGCCCAGAGGGACTTACATTCAGGATGGTCCAGTTTAGAGACACTGGTGGGTCGGGACGCACTGCAAGGAAAAGGGTAAAAGTTCAGTTTGAACAGAACAAAAACTATAGCAAGCTATTAATACCGCTGAACATTCATGAATTCATTAATGGCTTTGACTGCATTATTTGTAGATGAACAAATAAAGAATTATACTTAATCAAAGACACCACTGTATATGTTCTATAAGTCAATGCATTTAAACAATCTGAAGTATCAAATGGAGGCCACCTGTATGTTAACATGCTGGTGCTATGTGCTGTATATGTTTCGCCAGTCTCCTCTGATAACAAGCATTTTGTAAAAATCAAACTCACTGGTTTAAAACTAATAAACTCAATATGTTCACAAGTATGCCAGTCTTAGCCTCACGGGCTGTGGGCCTAAACATGTAAGGGTTGTGTTAAAGGTGGCATGGGAGGAAAAGCCAGGCGGTCATGCCAATCTGCTGACTGGATTACAACATATTGTGTGTACTGTGTTGATATTTTGACCTGAGCTTGGTTTAAGGAAGATCAAGCAAAATTGTGTTCAAAAAGTGTTAAAAAAAACCTGGGAATTCACTGGAAAGCCACCTATTGCAAACTGCTATTTCTAGGGTATAAGGAGAAACTTTTGCCTGATGGTAGCACAAGCAGGGAGCTAATTAAAAACACAAGGACTATGACTCATGTGGGGACCATTAATATCAACAGCAATCTTCCTGAAGATGCTGCCAGCAGCTGATGAGATATCTTTCTCCGGACATAAAATTGTTGGACGAACGGCTGGACCAAATGACCAACCATTCATGTCCTTTTTACTATACACGTACTGTAGGTTCAGTGGTTAAAAAGACAACATTGAATGTTATCTATCTTTTTTTAAAAACATGCTGATAATCAATTTTCACACATGAGAAGAGATAATAAGAAAAAAAATTTCTATGGAAGAGATAACAGCAAACATATGACATTGCCATGTGATAATAGAAAATCTATCAGCATTGGCTACAGTCCTGGTTAGATAAATACCATCAGACATCAAAACATTTACTGTGTAAACATTGTGTATCTGATGTGTGATATTGACAAGCATGTGACATTTGCTGGTCTAGCTGATATGTGGCAGCAAGTACCATTTCCTGGAAACCTTCAGTGCAGGTAATCTATCATACTAGACCATGCTTCACACTGTTAAATCGCAAAAATAAGGACATACGCACACATGTTGGTTACTAACCAATATTTTCCACAGTGAAACAGTCGTCGTCACTGAAAAAGGTGATGTTGTTTTCGCCGCGGAGCTGCATGCAGTAGGGGATCCAAATAGATGTGTGGTTTACATCAAAGTAGCATTCCCGCTTTGAATGGATATACTCCGGACACTCTTTCCATTCACTGGTTGGAGACCTGAAGGAGGGAAACAAATGCATTAAGTGCTCCACAAGCAAAACTATTGCTTGGCTTCCTCCAGCTTAAGTACACAGAGTGGCGACCACACTCACTCTTTCTTAAGGTAGAAGACTCTGAGTGCTCCGGGGGAGGACAGGTTGTGGAAGTCACCTGGACTCCACCAACAGCGGAATGTCTCCTGGTCCCTCGATATGCACTCTGTGAAATGAGGCTCAAGGGAGCCTGCGAGACAGTGAGAGAAAGACAAGGGTAAGAGACAGACAACACAGAACAACTCAGACTGCATTAGGCTGATGAATCACCTTTACTGAGGTCTATCCACCCTGTAACGGTTTAAATTCATCAATGCAAGAACACTGATAAAGCCTAACCTCCGTTACTCTCACTCTTCCTTGAACCATCGCCACTGCGAATCGACACAAACAACAATCACTTTCTTCACAACAGAGATGAGCAAAATAGCTGCAATCCTATCTAAACCACAATGTAAGGGTGAGAGAACACACCAGAGTGTGAAGTAATAACACCACGATATAATAACAACATCTCAAGTTCACCACCCATCCTTGAGGGATTGAGAAACCGTCAATAAAATGTTCTAGTCCTAAAATTCTGAGATTGAGTGTGAGGCTTTGTTTATGCACAAAGGGCTGTTATACAAATTCAAATGCCTCCTTACCATATGATAACATGATATGTTATGCATATATGCATATATTTGACTAACAGAAGCTACATTTTCTTGATGAAGATATTCACATATACAAATGTCTTTGAAGCAGGTGTGTTGGAAAGGTTCTTTTCAAGACCATTACAGTCCGGCAAATGTGTAAACATACTTTATTCTTCTTTCTTCCATCTAACATACTTGCACTCACACCCTGCATTGCAGGAGCATCACATTTGTAGTGATGGAGATTACACCTGCACGTAGCTGCCAGCTGCCTCGAGAAAAACACCCACACACCACCCAGATGGAAGCGAACGTCATGAGCAACACTCTCCGCTGGCGGGAGATAAGACTAACTTACAGTCTGCAGTGAGTGACGTCGCATCGATTTTCAGTCGCCGTGCCTTTATAACCTGCAGATCTATCCACACACATTTCATACCTTTCGTCCTGTGCCCCACCCCGAGGCCCCTGACTCAGCCCTTTCCACCTCTCCTTCAGCACCCTGTCACTCCTCATCACCAATCCCCTACCACCTCCCTCTCCTGACAGTGAGGCCATGCAGCTTCTCATCCAGCGGAGAGCGCCGGGGTTTTGGTGCAACCATAAATAAGCAACTGAAGGTATCATCGATTTTCTGCTCCACCCTCTCTACCCCCAGCTCTCTCTCCTCACTGGCTGCAGCATAAATCACACTCAGAACCAGAACATAAACACGCTTTTCAGAACACAAGGCAAGGAATTAAAGACGGAGTGGAGCAGACCAATATCGTCGGACAGTTTTTGAGTTTATAAACATAAAATCAAAACGATCTCCGCATACACTTACTCAGGGCTGCTAAATCTCACTTGAAGAGATCAAATCTAATGCTACCAGCATGTGCATACATACATACACCATTAGCACACAGACACAAACCTGCTCAGCATGCATCCCCAATTAACATAAAAACACACTTCCAACCACAAACGCCACAACAAAGCAACCAAGCCCCAACCCCCGGGCAGGTCAGACTGCACACACACACACTCATAATTTATTCACACAGAATTTACACCATTTCTTTGATTACTTTGCTTACTTTCTATTTGATGCCAGTGTAACTTCATAATTCACCGCATTCCTATGCCGTTTTGCCTCTAGCCCCCCCCCCCCTCAAATCACCCGCCCGCCCTGCTCTCCACCTTCCCTCCCTTCATCTTCTGCATACTGTCGTGGTTCCCAGAGCTTTGCTATTTCAACTCGCCCTCCCTCCCCCATCCAGCAAATTCCAGCTGCCACCATCAAAGAGGTTTCTGCAGACACTGAATGCAAAGGAGAGCTTAAAAACTACAGCAGGACAGGTTACGAAAAAAAAAAGTCAAGTCAAATAACACCTTGGGAATCCATGTACCTAGGTTGATATATATCTCTTGATGCCTGGGAATGTTAAGGTCAGCAACTTTTCAGGCATTTGCTATAATAACATTGTTCCTAAATACATGTCTACACTGTTATTCATTCATTTGTGTACTTTCATCACTGGTTACTTCCAAAGATTTGATCCTTTAAGCTGTTGCTCATGTGAAACTATTAACATTGTTGTGTGAATGTCATCTCGCAGCTGTTGTACTAGTCTGGGTGGAGAAGACCCGAAAGCATACAGACAGATAGTGTTTTTGAAAGTTAGCCTGTCCATAAAGAATGGGGCTCTGCTGGTAAATGTCATAGGGTACACCCATTTAAAAAAAAAAGAAAAAAAAGAAAAAAGAAAGTTTTTTGCATGGTTGGATGGCAGTCGAATCTGAAGTGTGTCAAAGGTAAAAGGTTGTGCGGCAACACCTGGAAAAGTCGCACATTCTCACCTAATTCTCAGTGTCTCTTTCTCCTACTCAGTTGCCGACTGTCATACTTCTTCTCTTGCTGCTTCATATCTGATATCATAAAGTTTAATGCTGTTTAAAAAAAGAAAAACCTTCTCACCATACCGTCTTTTTCAGAGGTTAAAACAAAGGAAAATGAGTTGTTCAAGTTGTAACTGGCTCACAAGCCAGGGGGCAACGTCTTGACAGCTCGATGCTGATTACCTGCCATGCATAGGCTGTTAATTTTGTTGTAGGGCCTTACTTGTAGATTTCCTTCGTACTAATATATAACCATCACAGAGCCTCAGTGATGAGAAGCTAAATCCTGCCTGTACCTGCCAGCTGCCATTAAGTGACAGCTGAAAGCCTTCGGCTAGAAGGAAAAAAAAACTAATTTTGTGTGTATGTGTATGTGTGTATGTGCAGCCTGATAAACAACTCTTTGCTTCACGTCCTGTCTTCATCAATCCATACAGAGGAGCTAGGAAACCACTTATCTACCTTGATGTCAGCTTTAGCCATTAAGGTTTAAAATCCACTAAAAAGCCTAAAAAAAGCACTCTTCCCTCCAGCCCTCGCGCCAGCTGGCAAACAGCACTAAAAAGGCGGTGAGAGAGGTGCAACCGCGCTTTATCAGTTATCGCACTGTGAAATGCTTGACCGTCATGAGGAGCGCCAGGAAAATGAGGCTATGACGCTATGAATGACCACCTTTTCCAGCTCATTTGCAGATTTAAGTTAGTGTTGTGGTTAAACGCTTGAAAGGAGACAGGAGATATGAGAGATGAAGAGGGAGGAAGAGAGAGAAACAGATGGATGGCAACAGTCAGATCTTTGGCTGCAAAACTGAAATGCTGTTGAGATTAAAATTTATGTCATTATATAAAATTGACATATTGAGAAAGATATGTTTCCCTTGATGAAAACAGGAATTTAAACCAGAACATTTCTCTGTCTCTGGAGATGATTCATTTTCTGTGGTGTCCCTCAGGGTTCAATTTTGGGTCTGTTACTGTTCTCTGTATATACTATATATTACCACTAGGAAAAATGACTGGCAGAAACAAAATCAGTTTTAGCTGCTACTCAAATGAAACTTAAATATAGGTTCTATTAATATTTAGCAATGACAATGAGCTGAGCAGAAATATGTCGGGAGATCAAATAGTGGATGAATGTTCATTAAAAAAAAAATTCCACAGCCATTGCAGCTATGTGTCAGACCATACATTAGGAATCTGCATGTGATGATCACAAATTGTATAACTGCATCTTCCAATCTCTGAGATTGGTATTTTCCATCTGCAGTTGCTGAAACACCGTCTGGACATAGAGAAAATATTTTATATTTGCAGTTGGTTTTTTCTGAGAGGTTAATTTTTAAAGCATAACATAGATAAACCTAATCATCTTTTACTTTGGGACTGCATGTACTGTTTGTGAACAGGATGTTTTTTTTTTTTGTTTTTTTTTACTTAAGCTAAAATAAAATAACACAAAAAATACACACAGATTGGTAGACACAAACACTAGCTTTAAGGGCCATGAATGTCTCTTCATTGTGGTATTAGCACATAATTGATTTGATTGCCCTATGCTTGAAGAGAACACAGACACACGCGGCTGCTGAACAGTAGAACCCTGTTGTCGCTGGTCACTTCACTCGCACAGCTCGTATTCTGCTCTTGACTGAGTGTGTAAACACAATTACACGACACTCAAAGTGCCGCTGCGAGTCTCAATTTAACCCATATAGTATTCACTTGCTTTATGCACCGCTTTAAAAACAGTTAAGTAAACTTAACAGACATATTTGGTACTGCTGTTCAGCATGGTCGACTTCTGACTGACCACTGCAGCACCCAAGCAAGACGATCCACATCACTTCCTGTCCTGCACCATCATCAGGCTGTGTGTGTGTGTTTCTGTTAAGCAGATGGAGAAATTGGCAGCACACACTGAGAGTGTGTGAGTAAAAGTGCCTCTCAGTGTGCACATGCCAAGTTCTACATATCCCTGCACTACAGCCCCAACACACACAGATGCAATTTTCTGCAACACACTATAGTAGAGGTGTTAATGCGCGTGCAGGAGATGGCATCGTTTGTCTTTCATAGGGAACATTTCTGGGATGATGAGGAGGGGAAATTAATGAGATGAGAGAAAAAGATGGGGAGAGGCGAGTGACAAATTTAAACAGGAATTTACTTTATTTCACAAATTCTCCCATGCTTTTTCTATATGTATTTCATTTTTGGGTGGATAAAAATAAATAAAGCGCTTCAAAAAGCGCTTCAAATAGAGCTCAGTAGTGGAGCTTCAATGTTGAGTCAGGAGGCCATGTGGCATTTGAGAGAGCCAGAAAGTGCGAGTAGTGGGCCAGAAGAGAGGGGGAGAAAGCTGAGAGACTGCAACAAGATACAAACAAGGGAATGTAAACAGGTGATATAAATAACAGCCAACATGCACACACAGTTTCACACATAAGTGCACAGACACACACAAATGCACACACACTGAACTTCCACCTTCAAAACAAAAACCGACAAAGAATATCAAAGTGCCATTGTCCAATTCCTTGAATATGTCCTGCCTTTCCTCCCAGTTACACAACAGGACCTATGGCTTTGCTTCCCTATTAGAGTTTGGGCCCACAGGATGACAAGTTCTCGCTCCATCTGATCCTCATTCCCATCAGTGTTCTTAGCTTTGAAGTCTAACAGACACAATCTGGTGTGTTTAACCATGCAGTGACCCAGTCAGCTTACTCTGGTCCCAGCAATTTTTTTGCCTGAACTAATGATGTTAATCTCCTCTAATGCCATTACAGCCCAGGGTATTGGTTTAGTTATGTCATATTATGTCCAAGTGAGAGTAAATATAGATGAGCAGGGGTGTCTGGCTTGTAGCATGGACACCTGCACATCCTGTGCACACACATTTTCTCTCCTCACCTTTCGTTGTCTGTCTTTTTTTATCGTGGCTTGTTCCACTAGGCTGCCATCCACACTTCAGTAGGGTGTCAGACATTTTCACACGGGACAAGGCCACATGTTAAATTCAGCTGCTGCCTGTGTGGCCTTACAGTGAGGTGTGAGATCCCCATTTCAGATATGAGTGATTATGACTCCATGGCCATTTCTTTTTAAATAACTGACACTCTAAAACTCTTGTCTTACACTATTACACTATTTTAATTATTTTGCCTTCATCACAGTTGATCACTCCATCCTCTTGGACCGTCTCAAGCACGCTGTTGGCATTCGGGGACAGGCCCTTCAGTGGTTTGCCTCCAACCTTCAAGACAGATCAACTCTTAGAATTGATAATGTGTGACCTTCCTCTGCACCCATCTCCTGTGAAGTGCCACAAGGCTCCATATTAGGTTCCATTTTTATTTTCCCTTTATATGTTTTCTTTGGGGTCTATCTTTAGAAAATATATCTCCTGGGTATCGTTAAAATTTTAACAGTACAACTATTTTTTTACCAATATAGCCTATCAATCAGGTACTTTAAAGGAACTCTTATCAGTTATTTTGTAAAAAAAAAAAAAAAAAAATTAAGAACAGAATTAACACGCTGCTCTATTTTTTCACATTTACATTCTTGAGTATCAAACTTCAGCAGCATTGTTTTGAACAAATCACCATTATAGACTGATTTTGTAATGATGGAAATGTAAAATAAATGTAATAAAAAATGATTTACTACAGGACTTTGTCTTTGACAGTATTTTTACAGTATTGATGCTCTGCCTGGTCCAGATTAAATTTAAGAACACACCCATAACAATCAGAGGGCTAATGGTTACTTTTCATCATTAACCCATGTTCGTATAATGCAGTTGACTGTGTGTGTGGGCTCCAAGCAGCTAGCATACAAAAAACACCTGGAGTAAAGTCAAATGAACTAAGAGCAATAGGTGATCAAAAACTGGACATTTCTCCACCTGTATGTGATGGACTTTCTTTAGATGTTTCCAAGAGATTTTTATGAAAGGTATAAAATGTGCCTCTGCTAATGTGTGAACAAATGATTTAATTCTTTATAAAAAACAATAGTGGAAAAGTCTACATTACACAGCAAATGCTGCACATTAAATGGGTGAAGTGATTGATGAAACCATCATCGACTAACTACACTGATAACAAGATGAGGATCTGTCTGATGCAGCTCGGTAGGTGATCAATTGATTGCATCACTCTGCTTTGTGGTAATTGATCAAAGCTAATTGTCACAATCTTGAAAGAAGAAAGAAGAAAGAACCTGAAATTTTTAAGTTGGGAATAGTAGAGACAAACAGCCCAGTCAGTCACAGTCAGGTGCCGATGTGTGAGAAAAAGAAAATGCTGCTGCACTGCAGGTCAGACACGGAGCTGGAGTTAATTTCATAATCACCAGTTAGGCAAACATTTCACCAATTATTTTACCCACTGAAAAATATTATGAGTAAAGAACAATATCATATGTTTTTATTAATTTACCATACCTGTCTAGACATATGGAATGAACAGCTGGACATACTGTTGAACAAGGTTATGAGGTTGTAGTGTTAAATTTTTTGTAATTTGATATTGAAAAATTAAGTGTCCTTTTGATCTTCTTAATTAAGAAAGTTCCACTTTCACTTTTGCTCTTTTACATTTACTTTCCCTTTAAACTCACTTTTGTTAAGCTAAGGACATGTGGCCTACACGCTGCTGCTGGATCTGCTTCTTTGCATCGATCTGTCCATTACAGAGCATTTCTTCAACCATGTATTCTCCCTCCCACCATCTCACAGTAGGCCTATGCATTTCTCTCTCTTCCCTTTAAAGTTTCCAACTTTATGCTTAACTTCAAACAGCATATCCCACACAAGGTCTCAATTTCGCTGCTCAGAGCAAACACACCCACGGCTTGTCTTTGAAGCAGATGTAACTGTAGATTGTGTGTACAAGCCAGGCAGACCAAACCTCTGCACGGTTACCACTGGTTACCACCTCTGTGGCCAAGAACACAGCCTCACACAACAGGATCAATCTATGGGCCTGAGGAGCGAGTCCTGAAACACACAGGCAGACACTCAGGGAAGGCTGGGGGAAAGAAAAAGCAAGTGTGTGTGTTGTGTGTCTGTGTGTGTGTGTGTGTGTGTGTGTGTGTGTGTGTGTGTGTGTGTGTGTGTGTGTGTGTGTGTGTGTGTGTGTGTGTATGTGTGTGTGTGTGTGTGTGTGTATGTGTGTGTGTATGTGTGTGTGTGTGTGTGTGTGTGTGTGTGTATGTGTGTGTGAAAGAACAAGATCAAGACAAATGGCTGCCACTGGCTATAATTACTCTGGTAAGCCTTTAAATATATAGGAGCATTTCCAAAAGTCTACTCTTGGCTTGTTGTGTGGCTCGACTGACAACAGACATAAAAATGCGGCAGAAACAGTATAACCCACAAAATTCCAGGAAAGCTCTTAAGTGAAACAACAAAATGATTTTAAACAAGCCCAAAAGCACAGTGTTGAGGGTTATTGACGTGCTCAACAAGATCCAATGATTTCTGCAACATACTGGATGTATCTGAGAGAAAGAGTGGTGGGTAAAAGGTCAGATATAGACTGTTTTAGTGGAGAAAACAGGTGTCGGGATCAGAGATTGTACAGTGGTAAACTTGAGAAAGGCACAGGCTGCGTGTGTTTGCTCGTGCTATCAGTGGGTGCTTTGTGTTTACAGATGTTTCAACGGTTGTTGAGGAAGACCAGGGCAACATTACCACAGAGCTCGCTCGAGACCATTTTGACGTTTGAAGGTGGACCAGTCAGAATGTTTGATGGCGCGACCTCAGCACGTTATCAGTGGTTTGTCTGGGTGCTTATCGGAAAGGTAATGTGAACCCACAGAGATAAAGACATTTGCTGCAGTTTGTGAGCAAATTACAAAGTCAAAGGCAGAATGCCTGAGTGCAAAGGCACAGAGATCAAAACTCTGAGCTTTTACCAATTTACAGTAGAGTGCAGGCACACCCATCTGTTTTACATTAGTGCTTTTAATATGACATGGCATCTTAAAATGTAATCAGACAATGTGCTGAAATCAGCTGTTTTGTGTGAATATTATAAAATCATATTCATAATATAACGTTTTATACACATTACTGGTAGACCTTGCCTTGTTTTCACATGCTGTCACATGACTGTGGCAGTATCTTGACAGGACACGACCTCTGATTCTCAGGTGGGATTCTCACTCAGCTTCACCAAACTAACAAAGTCCCTTACCTTACAGAGCCTGTTGCCCCCCACCCCACCCCAACCACCCAAATTAAGACTAAGACCACAATCAATTAATTTAAATACAGGTTGTTCACACAGAAATACCACAGGTTCAACAGGTTCTTCAATAGAAAAGAAGAGGTGGGGCTGGTTCACAATCAAAACCTGCTAAACAGAGAAATGTGGCTACCAGCACTGGCACCAAACTGATTTTTGCTTGGAAAGGCCAAAATTTATTTCAACACTTTAAAAGAACAACGTGTTCAGAACACAGAATAATTGAACCAACGTTCTTAAACTTTTGTGCCACATCGGCAGTTTATTTTCCCCAAAACTGAACCATTTGATCACTGGGTTCGAGAAAGCGGCAGATTGTATAAGTGACCGTAGGCTTCAACATTTATCAGTCAACATATAGAATTAATGATGGCAAATACTAAGAAATCATTTATATGTGCTAAGTACACGTGCATGTACCCAGTAAACCCACATGTACAGTATAGGCCTTCATTCAGAGCCCATATCACACAGCCAAATTTCCTACAGCGTTTGACCAGGTAACATGCGTGCTTTCCATTCTAGCAACAGGTGCTGCAGCCGCCTGACAGGCTGCCCAGAGATGGTTTGGAGGTCTCTCAGGTCTCTGTCTATTGCTGTCTGGCTCACTTGTTAATGGCAATGAGCAGATGCACCTAAGAATATACTGGTAAAATGGTGACTTGCCAAAATGCTCAGCGACAGAAAGGCAGAAAGAAAGAATTTTAAAACCGGTACATCTAGTTGAACCATTTTATATGTTATTTAATCAAATCAATGACTCACGGGCATGTGGATCAACTGCTAATTCAATGTTTTTGTCCAATAATCCTTACCAAAACAAAATAAATGCATTGCCTGACTTTCCACCATTTCCACTTGAAGGAAAGAAACATCATTTTCACATCAGGGTGTGCAAGATTAAAAAGACGCCTAAAAATAAAAACAGTAGCAACATGTTTGGAGACATTTTCTGGCAAAGTGAACAGCAGAATTGATCCCTTCTTGGAAGTTGCAGTATCTTGGCTGTGAGAATTTCTCTAAATCATGTGCCTAGGTAGACTTCAGATAAACAAGAACTGTCTTGGCCAAGGTTGCAGGGCTGCACACTTTCAACCAATTCTAGCCTCAGATGCTTTGACCATTAGTGGAAGACACTAATTCATCATCATCATCTCTGAGCCAGTTGTGTGTTTGAAACTGAGCCTCAATCGTGGAAACGATGCGGAAAAAGACATCATAATTGAATTTAAAATTCCTATCTTGGACCCCTGTTGCTTTAGGGCTTTTTAAGAGGTACACTATTTCAAAATTTAAGTTTGGCCTGTTTCCTCAGCCACAGCATTCTTTCACCTAATTATTTCAAATGGTTCAGTGACAGCTGGATTAGCTGGCTGAACATCCTGCATCATCCTGTTCCTGGACTTTGACAGAGAAGTCCCGACGATATATATTTACCCTGGCTCTATTGATCCCGAGCCTGTTTGACTAGCCAAACCAGGAAAGTGCGGCATTTGCTCAACGGTGAACCTTTCTACATGGATCTGAGCAAACACAACATTCTGCAACTGATTTCTGACATAAGATGTGATAACAAGTGTTAACAGAATGTTGCAAAACCTGAATGACATTTGTTAATGTTTAATGAGGAGAGATTGATAAACTGTCTGAAGGATGATTTGTCTCATATCAATCTATTTTTCTTGCTTATTAGTTTTTACACAAAGCAGTAAAACCAGTTACTCACCTGATGATATTATGTCGAGCCGGTCTATGAGAAATGCAGAACCTGGAGTGGACAGCCAATCCAGGGAGGATATTAGGAGAAGGAGCAGGAGATTGGAGGACGATGACGAGACAGCCATGATGCTGAGGACAGAGACAGAGGGCAGAATGGGAGAGGGACAGAGACACTGTGATTATAATTATCAGTTGGACGCCATGATGACATGCCCATGTGAAAAAAAAAACCCTCCTTCCCTCACTCTGAGACTCCCTCTCTCTTTTTCTCTCTTTCTTTCTCTCTGCCCTATGAGCACAAACTGTGGCTGCCATTTATTTTCAGCCGGTGTATGTGAAACCCAACACGAGACAGGGAATAATTAATCACCAGGTTTGCTGCTGTGGCAGTTGGAAGTTGTATGTATGAAGCATATTTTTCTGTGTAAATGTGTTGAAAATTATACCCACTTAAAACCATTTTGTTATTGGCAATGATTTTATACAATCATACCTATTGTAGGTTGAGTATGAAATATATATGAAAACTAGGCAAACAGTAATTGCACCAACTCCACATGTGGTAATATCAAACCTGCATTTCCATTTGCCCATTTGGGGGGCGTCGAAAAAAAAAGGGTGAATACAACAATGACACATTATCACCTTTTAGGTCAATATGGCAAAACTGTTAGCAAACAGTCAGTTGCTTATGTATACATACAGGAGACATTGAGCCACACTAGCATTCATGGCCACCTTGTGAATGTAAGTTTAACACTCTCCTTGTACCTCTGTTTTTGGTCTCCACCAACTCCTGAGAGAAATAAGGCTCAGCAGCCGCTAAAATCTTCCATCATGTTCACCAGCTAGTTGCTATCGTGGTTTATCTGTGGTAAGCTTTTCTAATACCAAATCAAAACTATTTCACATTAACAAGTAGCTGTAGTTATGGCTTATGGTGTCATCACATCATCACATGGTTTAGCAAAACACAGGATAATCTAGAAAGGCTTCTTGGCAAAAAATTTGTACCACAGACCAACGCAGTCATATTTCCCCTGAGCCTAACTCCCCTTCTAAAAACTACACTTGAATTTCCCAACAAAACCTTTAACACAGAAGTGTGGTGACTGCCTCTCTCTCACCCAGGCTATCTACCTACAACTATAATAAGCATATGGACGGTGATATAGAAAAACACTGACAAACTCTTCCCGGTCAATAAGCTGGTGTTGGCGGACAAGTTCTACCAGTCAAGTCCAACCTCTAAATATAGGCCAAACTTTCTGTCCGCACCCTTGGCTATTTACAGCTGTGTCTCCACAACTTTTCACTGGGTAGCCAACAACCCCAAACGTGGAGGTTGTTTCCGAGGGCAACACTGCCAGTATTTTCCCCAGTTTTGGTGTGGCCTGAAAAAAGCCATATAACTACAGTGTGCTACACAGCACATCAAATTCTCATTATGGGGGGAAAAAAGAGTTTGGGCCTAGAAATAGTAAACCAAAAGATCATTTCACAGTATATTTACTTATATAGAGTGACAACAACTGAGCAACAGTGTAGCCACCTCAGGAACATTTTCAAGACCAACAAGCTGGGATGGAGCCTTGCAAGACTTACTGGCAAGAAAATCCCTGGGCAAAGTTCATATGAGTGTTCATGTAACAGCATATATCAAACGCTGGCACCTAAATACAGTAAGATTGCCAGCCACTCATTTACTCTGGATTAGATTTACTGCAGATTTTGAAAAAGAAAAATCTATATTAAGTGAAACTACAGCAAAAATAAATAAACCACAAAAACATTGAACCAAGCACATAGAAACAGGAAAAAAAAATCTATTTCATTGCAAAATTCAAGTTGCTCAAAGTTTGTAAAACTGGACACAATGTCAAATGCAAATTTAACTAATGCAATGACCAACAAAATTTTACACCAATATAAACATTCAGTGTGTGTGTGTGTGTGTGTGTGTTTATGTATTTGAAGTGGCCATACAAGCCCAGTGTAATAATGAAAGAATTCATGTTAGCAAGCAGCAAGCTTGTCTGGCCTCACTAAAAAGCTCCTTTTATTATCAATCACTGCTCATTTTTTTACATCTGACATTTTGCCCAAATCCGTCTTCAGATCCTCTCAGACCCCGTCTGTCTTTCTCTCCCATCATCTTTTATTCTAAAATCATAATTGAAAACATCTAATTCTTCTCCCCTCATCAAAAGCTAAAGCACCATTATTATGGTGAACTTAACAACACTTTGATGAGCATTTTCAAACCAGTTTCCTTTATGACTCTGGGAGGATTTAAGTTCTTAGCCTTTTTTTTCCACACTGCCTTACATTCTTTAATCAGTTGAAGAACCAAAGTTTTATAAAAGGGAGCCAAACAGCCCCTCCATTCCAACATGTGGCCTCATGTTAATCCCAACATTAGTCTCCCCCTCTCTCATGTGAAAGAGTCTGTGAAAGCCCTGGCAAGGCTGGTGCTTCATCTCCAACTCGTTCACGTTTCTCCCCCATTCCTCTCCCACTCTCGGCCAATTACCGGCTCACAGACTCGAGGGAAGGCTGCCTAAGCCAATCAGAAAAGAGGGAGGCTCAGCCCAGGCTGCCTGGGGTCCCTTGATAAACATTTAAGGCCTCTGTGGTCAACCTTCCTTCCACTACCTCTGCCCTATAACACACACACACACTCACAGACACACAGACACAGACACACACACACACACACACACACACACACACACACATATGCATGAAACATGAGCGCCTCACACATACTGATACACAGATGTACATCTTGCCTTGGCATCCTACTGCCAGCACCATGCTTCTCCTATGTTTCCTCAAATTTCTATTAATCATCTGTGTTTGTTCAGAAGGAGCTGACAAGGGAGGGAGGAAGAGGTTAAGAACAGATGGGATGGTGGTGTAAGGGTGAAGCCAAAGAAGAAGAAAGGTTAGGGGGTGAGAGGTCACATCATGTCTGTGTTAGTCCCTTCTATATCTGCAGAAGAAAAGTATTCGCACAGGCACACGCACGCACGCACGCACGCACGCACGCACGCACGCACGCACACACAGAGCAATGTTGCAAGCCCAAGTTTAGTATGAGGTTCCACCAAAGACACAGCAGAAAGAGAGGACTGAGTGCACTAATTTGCTAGGATAGTGGTTCTCAAACTGTGGGGGGTCATTGCAAGGGGGGTGGTGGGCACATGACCCAGGGGGAAAATGTGGAGAGCATGTACAATTTCTTTAAACAATCAGACTTATGAAGAAAAAATGTATCCAGACAGAATGACAGCTACATAATGGACAGATTTTTATGAAGTCATATCTGATCTAATATGATATAGCCTGTTGCTTTTGAATTCATTACAAATATAGTGGGAGAGATTTGGCTCTATTGTGTACAAAAAAAAAAACTTGAATCAACTCTACTCTCTTTTGGTACCAGGTACTTTCTTTCCCCACTGCAGATAGCATCCCCTCAATGCAGCATCATTACTATAGCGATGACACATGCAGTCATAGTGGGGTCATCTTCAACACGACACACATGAACAACGGAGGCATAGCAAAGAGACACTAAATAGAGAAACGCCTACAACTCCTCAATTTCTGCGGGTTTCCATACTGAAAGTATAGTACAATAACTAACAGAAATGTAACAGGATCTGTCTGATCAATCAGTGGACTGCTGAGTATTCACGTCACCTTTTTGGTATTGCCTCGGCTCGCTTGGAACCTCGGTGGAACTGATACCAACAGTAACAGTTAAATGTACAACTTTTGCCCAATGGAAAACCAAAAAAGGTTGAATAGAGTCAAGTTGAGTTGAGCCAGTGCCATGCAGTGGAAAAGGTCTGTAGGATATATGACGGATGCATTAGGAGTACAGATTAGTATCACACCTTTGTACACCACTTTTTGAAATATTGTAGATTTTCAAGTTTTCACTTTTCTCAGTATTACAGTCAGTCCATGTTTTCTTGCTGAGCTATTGTGTTTTTGATCCATTAAGATAAATGATCCATTGCCTGGATGCATTTATTGAACAAAGAGACAGGACGGTACTAGTCCAGTATTTCAGAAATCTTAATGGTTATCTATAATAACATTAAATTATTTCCCTATAAATGCTATTCTATAATTATAGCTATTGTTATGAATAATAAAAGGGTTTCTGAATTTTTAGTGGCTTTGAAAGTACCCTGTTAAATTTTGGTTATGGAGGAATGTTTTACAAGTGGGTCCATATTTTGCTTATATCCTGCGTGACGACATACAGAGGAAGACTGCTACCATAAAGACATGCATATAAATAATGCAGTTTAAATATGAATATGATTGTAACAAAACTGACAATTGCACATCAGCTGTTGCAATTATGGCTTATGAAACTAATATTTATTTAATTATTTCCACTGAGCTGCAAGGAAAGTTTAAATATTTGATACTAACATACATAGTAATTGACAGTAACATCCTGAAAAACCTGAAAGGCAAAATAGAAAGTATCGTAAGCGTGTGGATGTTTACTTTGGGTGGAAAGCAGGGATGTAAACTCTACACCATACATTCATTAACATGATTATACAAACGCTTACATCCACGCATAAACATATAAAAGCACACAGAAAAACAAGGTCGCCCCTAAATGGGATTATGACCACATGCTGTGATGGACTCTCTCTACACTTACAACCCTCAAAGAGTTGCCAGCCTCAATCTGTGTAAGACACTCATGTGAAACAGGAACGCACACACACTCTTAAGGTAGAAGACAGGGGCATTTGCCTGATGATTAACATCAGCCTTTACAGTTTTTCTTTCCTTTTGCCTTTCTGTGTCTCTGACAGCCATGGTGGTTAACTGAGTGGAGTGAAATGCTTAGTCCAGATGAAATAGGGTGGGAAAAGCAGAGAGTGTGACATCATACATTGCCACTAATGTTACTGTAGGTAAAAACAACATGGACAACTCTCTTCAGAGGGAGTCAGACACTCCAAAACTACAGACTCTAACAAAGATATTTCAGTTAACCTCAAGTAAACGCTCCTATGCACTGTGCAGTTTTGGGATGTCTAAGATCAAAGTACACAACTGTGAAAATCTCTCTGAAAGTCATCAATTCAACACAACAGTCCTACGATGCATTGAGAGAAGACATATATCTTTATTTGCATCATAGCATTAGTATCCCTCAGACGATCTCACACGCCTCAAAATCGATTTCACTCCACCTCACTCAAGACCAAGATTTTACCGTACACTTAAACAGCCTTAAAACACAGAACCCCAACATGCTTACTCATAAGTAACTCCAAGTAATGAATCTACGAGTTCAATCAAAAAAAAAGGAATTTTTGGTGAAGCTATCGGTGGTTTTGTTGGCAGGTGTGTAGGAAAAACTTAATATGGTCTGCACTTACACAAAGCTTTAGTACAAGGTTTTGTACCCAATACTGCTTTTTACTGAAATATTAATTTTTTTCACCTTTGCTCCACCTTTTGTCAAATAGTTTTTCCAGGGGCTTTAAAAGCAGCACTTGATCCATGCCTTTGGTCTCACAGGCTTTCAGAAATATCATACATTATAAAGACATGCAAGACTACATTAGCCTTTCAGTGACTTTCGGGGAGTTGTAGGCACACTTCATGTCTTTGAACGTGAATTTAATACATCCCATTAGTGCACTGCTGATATTTCTCTCACCAACTGTCAATTCTTTATTACTTTTCATCCTTTCTCTAGCCCCTGTCTTTCATTCACTGCAGTCCATCTACTGCGACAAATACCCTGGTGCTCCAAGCTCAAAGTGCTTATCTCACTGGGTTTATTGAGGGCTAAAGAAGAAATGAAGGAAGATATGAATCAATTTAGTATGACCTTGTTAATTACTTTGGAACTAGCCATTGAATTACAAGCCAAACCTACATAACAAAATCCCAAGCTATTCATGGCCTTTCCAGAGGCAATCAACTATAATCATGGGATAAAGTCCATATGAAAAAAGAATGAAGTGGTGATGCCACAAGGCATCTTTAATGGGTGGAAAATGACAGAGAGGGTCTAAGAACAAGCGCTTTGAGTAAAATATGCTAATGTTAGCTAGCCAGTGCTGTAGCCAGCATTAAGCTCCAACAAAAAACACACAAGTAGAAAATGTATACCCATAAAAGAGGACCATTGTGCTTTCTTAGATCACCTGACGTTAAAGTGCGAACTCCACCAATGTGACTTGTCAACTGTGAAATTTTAAGCCAACGCACTCACAAAATGGCCACACGAGACAGGCTGAGAGGAAAGAAAAAGTAAGGTCTGAGTCATTTAAGGTCTGAGGCACCAATTAGAATTTTAGAGAAAAAATGCAGGTGCTCTGAAAAAAAACAAAAGATGCCTGGGGGGCTGAAAATTTGGATGATTTGCCTGATTGTTTTTAGAGTTTGACACGACCAAAATAATAACTACAACTTCAGCAAAATGAGACAAATGTAAACAAAAACTTCTGAATATGTGTTATTTAACTTGATGATATTCACCACATGCAACCCAGCATGCCTTTCACTGTATATCCATACACTCTCAAGCACCTGGCACCCAGTACATTAATGTCATGGAGCATCTTTAATCACTCTGCCTCAGCAAGGTGAGGCTCTACTTTATGCCTGTAAGACAGACATTAGATATTATTTCACAAATATTGTGGAGTGTAACATTATCATTTCAAACTAATCATGTTTGTGAGTACACATACACAAAGTGGTCCAAGGTCCACTGTTGAGTCTCTCAAAGTTACACAAGAATCATGCAAACAGATTTTCTGCCCTCGACCCTTCTTTTCACTGCTGACCTCTTTCTTTAAAATAAACAAAATTTGAGTAAACACACCACAGGTTTCAACATGAGTCTGCATGTTGAGCCAGACAGTGGTGAAGAAGAGTCCACATTGGCAGAGACGCTCAGACAAGAGTTGGGGCCCAAAAACTACAGCAACCAGCTGCTGCTGATAGCCTTGGACTGTTGGATATATTTATATACATTAATTAACCTGTGTTCAAAGTGTGTGTGTGTGTGTGTGTGTGTGTGTAAATATGAACTGTATGTGTGTGTGTATGTATGTGTATCCATTTTTAACCTGTGTGTATGTGTGTATGTATGTGTATGCATTTTTAACCTGTGTGTATGTGCATCTGTGTGTGCTCTCAGGCATTCAGATCTGGCTACTGGATGGTTCTAATGTCTCCTACTCTTATTTCATAAGAGGGAGTGGAAAACTCAGAGTCAGCACACTGGCATGAGAAGAGCCTCTGCTGGAAGCAGATCAGGACACACATCTGCAAACCCTGCTACAGTTTGTGCGTGTGGAGGCAGGACAGGGAGAGAGAGCGGGTGTTTGTATGTACGCCCGTGCACGTGTGTGTGTATAAAATCAAGTGTGCGTATTGGAGTGAGAATAAGACGGATGAAAAGTAAACGCGAGAGACTGAATGCAGAAGAGACAGAGAAAGTGTGCGCTTGCACAGATCTGAAAATTGATCTTTGTGGAAAATGTCTGCTTTGCAGCATTCCACTCTCTCTCTCTCTGTGCGTGTGTGTGTGTGTGTGTGTGTGTGTGTGTGTAAGACATGCAACAATTTGTCTAAGTTATTGAAACTAATAGCTGTGATGTAAAATTTTACAAAAAAATCGAACTTCTTCATCTGTTACAGCTGCTTGGCATCATTAAAATAATTGGTTACCATGGTTTGGTCATTTCAGAGACAATTACTTCAAACTATTCTGAACTGAAAGTCACAAGTTGACTTACCTGTATGTGGTATGTTTTAATGATTTACTGTCTTTTGAATGATACGCGTTCAGCGCTAAAGGCTGTAGAGTTCAATCCTATCTGAAAGAACACATAAAAGTCTCTATCAACCCACTGTTGTGTTGGAGGACTAAGTATAGATGTGCACGCTATAATTCGCTCTAAATCCTGCAATTTTCCCTTACTATCAGACGCACGAGCATATCCTGACAACCGTGCACATCACTGAAGTCCATGTGCACAAGGATTTGTGTAGAAATCTAATGCTTTCTCGAGTGGCGCACTGCTGTCAAAGGGTATAGAACATAACAGCTGTAATTAATGTTGTACGTGGGTGTGTGGCAAACACTGAGACAGAAACTGATGGAACAGACGTCTCCTCGCCTCATCTATTAAAACATCTCGTACTTCTGTTACCTAGTGGATGGTATAATGGCTGCCTCATCGTGCTTTCTCTGCGCATTAGTACTCACTGAGCCAGCATTCCAACAATAAATCCCACTAAACATGTTTCGGCTGTATCCAGGTGAATATTATCAGAAGATGTTGTCTTAAAGGAAAAATGTGCTGGTGAAATGCACAAGATCACACCTGTCAAACAGTGTGGGAGATTTTAAAAGGACTTGGCCTCCAAACTAAAACTATCAAGTTGGACATAATAAACAGGCAGTATCTTAAACAGCTGTGTGGTAATGACCTGGAGCCATTACAGAGGAAGACTGCGAGGAAAGCATTGTTGTTAAGTTAATAAACAAATCACAACTAAATATATGAGACTCAACAGAGCAATAAAAGCATCTCTAAAGAAATGAATTATCCTGCTACAGGGAAAAACAAACCCTAAGTAAAAAGAAATTTGACCTGAAACCTGAACAGGTCAAACTGCAAAAAAACTTTTTTCCAACAAAAGAAAAACAAAGAAAAAAAAATTCTTTGAGAGCCAGCGTTGTACAGGGCCTTCTATAGTGACTAAGTCTGCACATTGTATCTAATCACAGTGTGGTGTGCTTCCTAATTAAAACAGCAGAACAGGAAAGGTGTTCTCCTGCGGTCAGTACAACAGTCAGCCAGTCACTGATGAAGAGCAAACAAACTGAGAAGGGAAACTGAAATGAAAAAGCTCTGAAAACTGCTAAAAGCTGAAGCAGGTAGTAGAAATGCAACAGAGGCAAAGGGGGGAAAACATGCAAACTTCTCTTACAGCCAATACTGGATAGTAATCATCTGCACTAAACGAGTGTTATGAATTTAGTTATGTAGTGTGGAGACTATTTAATTATTTAACACTGTTAAATATATTTTTCTTAATTTCTTTGTATTTTCTTATACTTATTAGTTGGCTCCAGCTCATCCTAAAACTGCTGATTTTCCCTGTTTCACATCACTTCAAACTGAATTCCCTTGGGACTGTTGATGATCATTTTAAAAGGCATCATCGTGATCTCGTCATGGCAACTTCTAACCGACACTTTTCATTATTGTATTGTGATTTAATAGATCAAAGATATTTGAAGAGAGGATCTT
This sequence comes from Seriola aureovittata, assembly GCF_021018895.1. NCBI lineage: Eukaryota > Metazoa > Chordata > Actinopteri > Carangiformes > Carangidae > Seriola > Seriola aureovittata. The sequence goes on along the minus strand of NC_079368.1, from coordinate 25,413,002 downwards.
GAAAGAAAATCATCCCAGTGCACACCCTCTGCATCCACACCAGACTGTTTCAACTATTAAGCAACACTACAGAATGTTTCTTAATATTCTGGGTTCAGCTGGGTGTGAGATGCTCTTTAAACAGACCCCCAGCATTTCTTTCTCATTTCACTCACGTTTCCCTTTCTCCCCCCGATTTGATATTTATCCCTATGTTGTTTAAAACAGACTAAATAAAACTCATCAGGTGCTGTCATTAAGGGGAGGAATAACTTACCAGGTAAATAGAGAAAGGCTACATCCGCCAAAACCAGCCATGGCTGTCACTTCATCCCATCTCCAGACTGTCCAACTGCTCTCGCAACACCAAATAGCAGCGGAATCTTAGACAACCTCAAGTTTCTGTGATTTTGATGTGGGCTTTAGTTAAGTGTCAAGCATTGAGCTACGCGTGCTAAAGTTTCTGATTGGTGAAAAAAATTACAATGAGTAGGCTGGTGCGTGAAAAATGTAAAGCAATTTAAGTTTCACGGGTCGTGCGTAAGATGCGAGAAACTGAGTTTTTCAGGCATGAGCACAAAAAGATGCATTGAACGCTTTAAAAAAAACAAACAAACACAAACCCACTTACTTATATTACGAAGTCTCGAGCCGAAAAACTGCAAGGACAGCGTAGATCTACTTTTCAGAACTTGGTCATCTGATGGCCAGCGTGAGCACCAACAAGCACGAAAAGTCCTGCTGCTTCTTCACCTCAGCCTCGTTCGGCCCGAATAAAGATCTCTCCGATCAGGATTTTCACATCACCCAAAACATTGGATCGGGTTGGTGCCGGTTTCCCTCTTGCCGATTTGTGTATTAGGGCCTGTCCGCTGCTCAGTTCATCATCTAGCCTACTTTCAGGGCTGGCTGCACACACCGCGACGCTGAGACACAGCGAGTGTGTGTTTCACATGGCGGTGAAGCGCCCTCATCCGCCAGCAATCCACTCCACTCCATGATGAGCTCAGAGGGGACGGCCAGGGAGAGAGAGAGCCTGCCGGGCCAAACATCCAAAATAAAACTCACTGCTGCCACGCTTACTGTCTAAGTGTGCCACTTAGATTAAGTGGCAAATAAACATTTTTAAATAGCTATTGCATTGCATCATATTAGAGCCTTAAAATGAGGGTTAAAGATCTTGACTATACTTTAAATTTTAAACCAATGAGGCTTTTTGCATATTGAAAGTTTTAATGTTCTGGCCACGTAGGCACACGCAGTGACAGAAACATAGAAAACCCTCAGGACTGTATCTTTGTAACTGGCCCTTAAGCTGTTTACTTGGGAGGGTTGTGAGATATTAGAAAATAGTACTTTCGAGTAATTTTTGTCATACATTTTTGTTGTTTCTTGTTTAGTCTACTTATAATAATAATACTAATTATTTTTATTATTATTATTATTATTATTATTATTATTATTATTATTATTATTATTATTATTATTATTATTATTATTATCATCATCATCATCATTATTAGTATTTCAGTTAGGGGGCAGCTTTGTTACGTCAGTCTACAGCAAACTAGTTCCCTAACAAGTAGACATACTCTGTTAACTTACCTGAGTATGTGCTAAGTATGTTTCAATACAAGTAACAGGTAACGGCCCACCACTGCACGTATAGCCTGCTTCTATATGCAAATGACATTCATTGAGAATCACAAACCGCATGTTGTGAATGGCTGCGCCTGTACCTAAAAAACATAGCCTTCCTCTGTGTGGGACTCACGTGGAGGGTCCACTGGAGAAGTGACGCCATGAGAGGCTCGCCCACAATTTCAGCTGTCAGTGGACATACATCCCCCACCCCCCTTCCAACTCAAGACCCATCAATGGTATGGACGGCCCGCCCCGACACGTGAGAGAAAAACACACCCATGCACCCAGCTGTTGCTCCTGGCTTGCAGGTTTTTCTGCGCATGTATGTAGTCCATTTGCCTGCGTGGACCTTGTGGTAGTTTTTTTTTTTCTTTTCAGGATTTAACCTTCAATCGATGATCATCCCAAGGCAAACATCCATCAGTGTAAACAAAACCAATTGCAGTATTAAAAGCTAAAGCAACACAAGTATAAATCTGCAGGGCGGCTCTACCTCACCACACTTTACATGAAACACTATGTGAACACGTACACTTATGAAGTTAGATCATGTCAGCCTATGATAAGATAAACAAACAAGTTTAATGGCTTATTCAAGCTTCCAATACATCCCAGTTAATGGTGTAAGTGGATATCTTAGTACTAAGAAATCAGAGTGAACTGGAACAGGTTAGACAAAGACAGAGACAAACAGGCAGAGACAAACGTCACAGACGTCAGAGACACAGAGGTGGGCTTGGGGTCTGTATTTTCTGCCTTTTTTCTTCCTGCCAATGCACCGATTCTTTGTTGACATAATTTGTGACATGAGGGGGAAGAAATGGAATTGGCCTGTCTGCACTGAGCAGAGCCGTCCTTGTATTTTTATATCCCTGTCCCTTTTTCGTTTACAAGGTCTACGAGTTATGACCTGGCTTTTCCAAATCCTCCAGCCTGCAGTGCACATAAAAACACTGGATGAGACACGAAGGCTGCTCTCATGTACGAATACTGTCATCTATAACTAACTATAGCACACTGAAATATTGCAATATATCTAATGGGGTTTACAAGTGTTTACATCTTTCAACACGCACAACAACTTTATTGACATTATTCCATGTTAAAACAAAGGAAAATTCAAGTAATAATAGTTACCTTCACTGGCTTACCTTTCACTGGACTTGAGGCACTTTGTACATTAATTACCAAAGAGGAAGACATATTGGCAAACAATTAGGATGTATTAAATGACCCTTGAAAATGTCCATTTATTGGTCAGTTATGGGGCATGAGAGCTCTGATTGGAGGAGAGTGGGGGCGTCCATTGAATTACTTCCTTTGTTATGGAATACTCATGTTTGTCTGCTCTTGAGTGATCATGTGGACTTATGCTGTATTGAATGTGACAACAGAACAATACATCTGGCCAACAGACTGATGTCACTGTGAGGGCTTGAACTGGGTTGCCTCCAAGCTAAGCCCTACAGCTACACCCTCAGTGGGATGTTTTGTGAGTTCTGGTAATGGTAGTTAAAGTAATCATCAAAACTATTTGTTTTTTTTTGGGTTTTCTTAAATCACCCATTACAGCAGGTGTTTTCCCAGCTTGAGATGATTGATTATTAAAAGAATCATATTAAGTGATAATGTTTTGAGTTAATTTAGTTCACCACATGCATGGGTTTAATGACACTTTGGATTAGATGAAGCGCAAAGAAGAGTAAAGAGCAATACTCTCTCATTTCTTTCTAACTTCTCCACCACTTCTCTGAAAACGTGAATCTTTAAAATGGGTCATATGTAGTTTCATTTTTTGTATGGGCTGAATCAGTTTCTAAAACAGCTGAGCACTACAGTTTTTAGAAAACATTAGTCAAACTGAAGTAAATTGAAAAAAAAGGTGCTTCTGTTGGGGACTATTTTCAGCGGTGGATTAGGTGTGACTGAGTATTTAGAGCAGGGGGATGATGTATGCAGGATCAGTTGAAAAAATACAGTCTACAGTGATCAAGTTCGATGTAATCAAGGAACATGTCATCCAATATAATAATGTGTCTCATCTATTTAGGTTTTTGGCAGCAGTGGAGGTCTGCCTTGTTACACATGTTGTTTGTTTGTTTTGTCATGGAACTTGTTGACAAAATGAAAATAAAAAAATGAAAAAATCACTTTTCCAGAGATTTTTTTTTTAATTCTCATCAGAATTAAGGCATTAAATAAATGGTTGTTTTACAGGATTGTTTAGTTTTCAGTTTCTGAGCCACCTAACTGCTCATAGTTGCCTCAGGTAACATATAGTATGTCACAGCCATAAATTGTTTCCTGCAATACCATGTCTTTCATGTTTGGCAGTCTATTTTTATTTTCCACATAATGAAAGAGTGCCCTTTGTGTCATCCCCTTCAAGTCACCTGTAATGCATTTAGTACTGGCTCACATTGCAAGTGTGACCATTCACAACTGTGTCAGCACCCTGCTGCCTATTGGATTAGGATAAAAGAGAGGAGATGGCTACAGGGCGCACACACACACCTACACACACGTACACACGTACACGCGTACACACACACACACACACACACACACACACACACACACACACACACACACACACACACACACATAGAAATAACAACAACAGCAGCAGCAGCAGCTAATTTAAGGACACATCACGGTGCTCCTGGTTCCATATCTTCTTTATTACAGAGCTGTTGATAGGATCAGAGTGATCCACAAATAATTCACCACTAACAGTTCTGAACCCTAATCCAGTATCACGAGTCCCTAACCTGCCATATATATATGACAGCAGGAGGTAGGTGGCAATGGATGCAGTGAAGTAGGGAGGAAATTGAAGTGAACTGGTGAGATTGCATGGGATGAGCAAGATCCACAGAGTATCAGCATGAGAGCCCCACCATGTGCAAAACAACCCAATTAAGAGGGACGCTTAGCCTAATCAGTGAATACATCATGCAAATGATGTTTTTTTTTTCAATGCCTACTTTAATCTCTGCTGTTATCGTGGAATACAAATCAGGGACTTAACTCTAATGAAAGGAGGAGAGAGTGAAAAGGGTGGGATGGGACAAAGGTGATAAAGAGGAACGGTAGGAGATGGAGAGGGTGATGTAAAAAGAGGAAGTCCGAAAAGGAAGTGAGACAGAGTTGGTTGCTGTGATTACTGTATTTACCCTTCTGAACAGTGCTTAGAGCCAAGTTCATTCTTTCAAGTCAAACATTTATTGACACAGCAACAAATCTTCATTAGATTAATAGTAGTTACTTCACTCGCATCTATATGTTGCTCATGTTTTCGTGTCAATTCTACATGTGCAATATCTTTGCACCAACGTTGCATTAATGGCACACAGCCTGATTTTAATAAATAAGCTGGCATGTATGCATTCAGTGCACATTATGCACCACCACAACCTACAGCCTAGGAAAGCACGGATACATTTTCAACAAAGGCTTAATATAAGCAAGGCAACAGGAGTAGTCACTGCATAATTCTAGATTTATATTGTGCAATTGTTGCTTTTAGTGTGTCCACCCCATCTATTCTTTTATGTGGGTGCACACAAACAATGCTTTCAATAATATGTACTCAACAGAAAGCATCTTTTGATTTAATTTCTGTGTAACTGTTCATAAGAAAAGCCCTGCTTCTTTTGCAATTATACTACCTGGTACATATGGGTCTCCAGATTCAATATTTAACTATATCTTACCAATACTGAATGAATAGTTGTGTGTAAACCAACTTAAGCATGGCCATAAAATGAGACATTATACATGTCCAACAGCAAGAAAACTTAAGTTTCATTTAGCAGGGAAGACCTCTGGGAATATATAGGAAATACCTCTGTCAAAATATTCGTCATGTTACATAAGTAAACAGACTGTCTGTGCAATACTGCTGGTTATTTTTTTTGCTTATTGCCTCAGGCTGTATAAAGAAGTTTATTAAAAGTCTGTTTGCACACACAGGCACATCTCTCTCTCCCATGGCATTACAGCAAAACCTAGATCACAGACAAGAGAACTATTCTGATATCTTAAATGCTACATTAATAAGTTTCATAAGGGAATTTGGTTTGTCATTTCAATGTCTGCTGAGCACAAAGGAGAAGGCTTTATGTTGTTAGGAGCCATTTCAAAACACAGCATTCTTGGTGGTCTCAATAGACATCATACATGCATGGTATGCTAACTTTCCTCATAACGTTGCAGATGTCTCGGGTCAGTAAATAGGGGTTTCCTCCTTGTGACATCATATCCCAGAGGCCCCCTTTTGGTTGTGGAGGACAAGAAGCAGCTGGAGGTCTGGTACTCATTCGCAATACCAAAACATGGCCCGGGAGCCTCCCCCACCAAACCCCAGCCGTGCACCATTATGTGGAGACGTGTGCTAATGGTCCACAGTCTGCTGTCTAAATAAACAGACCTTGAAAATATCCTACCCCAGCAAGTTCCAGCAGTGGATCCAACACATCCTGGCTGCAAACCCACACAGTAACTTCATTAATTCTGGTGCAGTTTATTTCCTTTAGTCTAAATTCAAATTAAAGTAGTTCATCTGTAGACTGCAACTCACTCACGTCTTCATTCATTGAGACTGTAACCACTTTTTACTATCTTTCCACTTTGCCAGTGGCCAGTCCTTGCTCAGTGGTAGGTCACACTACCTTCATTGGCTCCATCAGGATCACAGAGTAATAACGTAGGATTAGACAGTTATTCCCTGCATACCTGCCCTAAAAACAGGGTCCCATGGCTTATGTACTTTCTTTTTTTGGTGGTCTACCTTCATTGTTTGACAGTTTGTGTAAGCATGAACGTGCATGCACATACACACATGCACTGACACACAAACACACAATAGGTAATAGAGTGAGGACTAAAGAGATAGACATCCTGTTTATAGTGAACAGAGGTATATGGTGAGATGAAAAGTCATTTTCTGTCTGTCTGTCTCTCTCTCTCTTACACAAACACACACAAACTACACACAGATGTACGCACACAGCAGCCCCCCATCATTTCCCTTTCAATTTCACCAGTGATGAAAAAAAAGGAAAAAAAAAAAAATTATCAATCTCCGCTTCACCAGTATTCAGCTCAGCTTAATGCACCTAAATTGCACCAATCATGCTCCTATTCTAAATCTGTGTCTATGAAAATGATTGTTGAGGCTAAGGAACCTTCTGATGGAAGGGCTGTGGGGGGAACATACTTTTGCCAATGATTTGTGGTTACCTAGGGGACTAGAACAAAAGAGCATCAGTGAAGCACATTATCTTGTCATGCATGCGGTGTTCACATGCCATTAGGGCATGTGAACATTGCCACCAGGGACACTAACTATGAAACAGTTGGTAATTTTCAGAGGAAAAACACAACATTATGACATTATTGTAGTGATGATTTAAGTGTTGCAATTGCGCTGCCATTTAGTTTTAAACAAAAGTAGACATGGAGTGCGTTACTGAATTATTTTCAATCAATGCGGATCTAAAATGACCAGCCGAGTGTCTAAATGTGGGCTTGTATCTCCATTTTGATATTGCAGAATCTGTTGCCAGATAACATAAAAAGCCACATGTGCTGATGTTATTAAGAGGCAGATTTTCAAGTCCTTTAAAAATTGTGCATATGAATTATCTGCAGGAGAAAGTTTTGAAAAAAAAAAGCCTTTATGCTTTAGAAATCTGAACTCCTGATTTCCAACATTTTCTATCTCCGTGGTCATGGAATCCTTTCACTTGCTAGTCAAGAAGTCATTTAATACCTGATCCTTTGGAGACGCAAGTTGTGTCTCTTTACAGTGTTACATTTTATGATTTGGCTTTGGTTGTATTTTGTCATTTAATATAATTTAATAAAGTCTTAGTTTGCCAGGATTTTCCTATTTGGCAAATATGTTAGTAACATCCTTAAAATGTTGAAATAAAAAAAAAAAAAAACTCAAAGGCCGTTAGAAAGGCACGACTTCGGTAACCCAGCACTAACGGTTACTTGCTGACATACAAATGTGAATTCAACTTTACATGCCAGTGCTGAGCTCAGAAGAAAGGAACGACAGGGCAAGAGAGTGGCGCATTAGTTAAGTGAGTAGAAAGTAAATAGCTTCCATTGCGCACAGGTTTTTAACGTTTGAATATGTGCATGAGATAGAAAGAAGAATGAAGGAAAAAAAAAAAAAGTGACTCATATACATAGAATAATTTTGTCATTGTAATTATTTAGCGGTGATGTACTGGTCAGACGTTTAACAGTGAGTTATAAGCGCGCTTTGAGAATAAAAGAGTGAGCCACCAGAAAATTTTGTAGAACAAACTAATTGTGCAACAAATAAAGTCAACATTTAAAATCACAAAGAATTGACCATTTATCAAAACGCAACATTATTTTAATTGCATAAACATAAAGTATTTAAAACAAAGTAAATCAATTCCATTGCTTGAATCATAGTTTAGCTCCAAAAGCCACATCTTTGCAGTATGAGAGTGCATATCATTGATCAGACGGCTGCAGGTTTTGTCTGAAAGTTACATAAGCTGACTTTTTGCAGGGAGGTTGCTGGCAAAAGACTCCTGACTATAAACAACTCAAGTCAGAAGTAAAGGTACCAGCAATGCTTTTGGTTAGTGTAACTTCAAGCAGGATATTTATAGCTGCTCCATAGAACTTAGTGTTCAGCAAAACCAGCTCATGGGGTTACTGTGAACCTCCCAGATGTTTGTATAACTTTCTATCCTGCTGTAATTCATATTCATATGGCTCATTCTGTAAATAAGATCAGGGTCTTTGTCAGATCTCCCTTATGAACAATAGCCAGCAAACCATCTCTTCCGCTGCTCATTCAATTAATTAAATTTCACAGGCAGTGCTCCAGTCAGACATTCAGTGCACACGTGGTGCACATTACTCAAGAAAAATACCGTAGTGTGTCTTGGTGTCGGGATGACGCAGCAATGAGGTCTGTGGTTTTAATTCGTCTGGCAGCCGCAGGAGTCAGGGAACTAGCTACTTTAGAGTTTGACTCCGGAACATCTCAGCAACCAGGAAATGCCCTCCAGAATACCTGACAGGGATTCTGCCACCGTATCCTGCACCTGTTTATAGAAAGAGAAACACAAACAGAGCTTGAAAATCTGGGACACATATTGACACTGGGTGGTTATAAATGCAGTAGAGGCCTTTCAGTTAACCAAATATCAAACACTTACCATCCAGGGGTTAGCCAGTTGCGGTAAGCCGAGTCTCTTCGCCATGTCAACACAGGGAGTTCGACACCTGGCCCTGTTTCTGTATGCGCTATTTTGCTGGCTGGTGGTCATAACTGCTTGTGGTTCTTCTCTGGAGACACAGGAGAGCACCAGCAGAGGTCTGGATGTGGAACCCCCGGCAGAGCTCAGCACAGCCCGGATCTGAGCCACCTCGGACATCGATCCACCTGTTTACGACACGCTCGTTCATGCCAATGTGCTGTGCTGGTCATTCAACAACCAAAGTGCACAAAGTGACGTGGTAGAAGCAGAAGCTACAAATTTAAATGCTTTATCTCACCTTTCCCTGGCTCTGCATTGGCTACATAGATGAAACCATCCACCACTTGGCACACCTGCTGGACCTGAGGGGCGGGGCTGTAGATTGGGTAGCCTGAGTCGTCTGCTCCATCACAGGTAAAAAGTTTATTACTGATGCTCTGCTGCTCCACTCTGGCTCTTTCCCTCTCTGCCCTGCAGACAGACAAGGTTTAATGACTGTGAAACATCCACAATAACATGCAGAGAAAGATAACAAACAAACGCAGCTAATGTGATAACTTTAAATGCTATGAGTTTACCTGTTGGTTGAGTACAGAGTCAGGATATTAAATTTATGTTGGTTGTTGAACATGTAACTGATCCCTGAGCCGACACCTAGGATAAAAGAAGGTTCATTAGCGGCTAGTTTAGTTATATTCTTGGGGTATCTTTGCTGATAGTGACAAGTTAGATAATAAATATGGGCCAATACTGCCACCTAATGGTAGGTAAATAAACCTACAACAAGTAAGATAAAGTTATTTGTTTTACAATAATTTGTCACCTGATTGAGTCTATGTGTGAAATTCATTAATATAGTATTTGTCTCAATTTATAGTTTGGATATACAACAATTGGATCCCAGTGACAGCCTCTTTTTAAGAAGAATCTGGATTTATTTATTTTTTGATTCAAGGTAGTTAGGATGTTAAAGATTAAAAAGGACCAGGAGAAGTTTATCCTTCATCACCAGCACTCAACATCAAATTTATCTCACCATTTATCTGTCTGTGTGGAGTGCCAGACACAGGAAGCACATCTGGGGCATACATGAGCCTTGTGACCAAAGAGACATCCAGGTGCTCCATGCCAGGGCCAAACATGGCATAACGTGGTTCAGACGATGGCACCAGAGACTGAAGAAATGAAGTCACAAGCTGATACGCTGGTCGTGAAGGGAGCCACTGCTGTCTGCAGGATGGGCAGCCTTTCAGGTATCTGTTGAGGCAAAAAAAAGTCGTCAAAAAAACTTTCTGTCCAACAGTTACCAACTGATCCCGATACAGGAGAAGAGAAAAAGATACCCACTCTGACATGTAGTCAAATTTCGATTCCATCCCTTTGTCCTCCCCTTCTTTTCTATCATCCAAGTTCTCATCTTCATTGACAAGTGGTACATCCAACAACTCCAGTTGGGGCATGGTCACATGATCAATGGAGGGCCAGTAGGGCATGTCCCTGAGCAGGAAATATCTCCACAGTAATGGATCTCTAACCATGGCCCTCCAGTACCGACTGGTGGCTCCCAGGCGGCAGATAACAGCAGGAGACAGAAGGGTCATAATCAGGAACTGTAGGTCCACCTTTTGGGGGACAGGCCATTAACAAGTGAGTCCATATTCACTATATGGACTCACATTAACAAGTGAGTCCATATTCTGGTATGTGCCCACATGACAAGCTGGATGCTGTGTTTAATTCATTCTGTGCCCATGAGAAGTTTAAGCTCTAATTTATTACATAGTCTGAACAATTGGCCTAACACAAATATCTCCACAGTTAAGCTAATGGACAACAAAGCATAACAGTGTCATGGAGACAGCAGGAAACAGTGGACAATCAATATCAACAGATCTGTTATAAGATAATTATATGTTTTGTGTGATAAGAGATAAAAATCTTCACGTGTACGCCGTCAGATAAACGTAATGGAGGAAATACAATATTTCCCTTTAAAAAGCAGTGGAGTAGAGGCAGGAAGCTCGAAGAAATGTGTTTCATTTCACCACACTGACCTCTGACCCCGCTTGTCTCACTTACAGTAATATGAGTTTTTTGTTGTTGTGATTTTTGCCATTTGTACGGAGAAATAGAGTCGAAATTGTTAGAATGTATAATTTCGCCCTACCTCCATGAATGAGATGTTTAAACACAGACATAAAAAAAAATTGACCTCAAACCATTGTCGTTTAGTTGACTAAAGGAAAAATATTCCCTCTTATGAGTCGTGTTTGTCCTACCGGTAAGCTGTCCAAAAATCCCAGCTGTGGCTCTTCTTCTTCCGTGTCTGTAGCAGGCTTCATGTCTTCTTTGACACCTCTACCACTGTTTGGGAAGTACCTGTCTCTGAAGCGTTTGAGACTGCGGATCACTACAGACTCGCTGAGCTGCTGGATCGTTCCTGCCATGATTTCTGATGTGTGATAATAATGTGCAAATAACTGGTTAAACGGTGCAGTGAGTGGACTCGAGAGAAGTCAACAAACAGAACGTGTCCCTATCACTGTCACACTTCCTTAATGCTGGCGATAGTGCGGCATTGTGGGTGATGTAGTTCTACAATAATCTGTAGCTGATGTGCAAACTGCAAATTTTTAACTGTAATGCAAAATAAATGTGTTTTTTTCTTAAAACAACGCGCGTGTTTATTGTCAACGAGGACATAAAAAACAGAAAATGATTTTTGTCCAAACATCACAGATTCTCTACTAATAGTTATACTATCAAAGTTACTCAAGTGGCAGAAAAATGGAACTTGCAATAGATGGGAATACAAGTGGCGCATTACAAAGCTGGTATGAACAAATCTGAACATACTTCAAATGATCATGAATACATCATTGTCAAACTGTTTTTCAACACCTTTCTTAGCCTCTTGTGTGTATATGTTTATACACACATACATATTTAATGTATATGCAATTATAATATATTAAAAGCATAACAAAAAATGGCAAAACAATAAATAAAATGTTACTGTGCAATGTCTCGTTTCCAGCTGGATTATCTTTAAACTTGTAACAATCTTAAAAAATGGAAAAAAAGGTCAATTTTATTAATAACCTTTTTATATTAATATTAATGTTATTATAACACATTCTTAGAGCAAAACAAGTGCCCCAGTCAACAGTCTGTAATCAGGATGATAACTGCTTTTTCAGCAGGACAGGGCAAAAAATTATTCAACAGCCTCCCCTGCAGCCCCTGCCAGTTTTACACCACCAATCTTATACTTTCTAACCTCTCATTCACTTGCTTCGGCCAGGAGCCGATTGGAATCGGATTAGGTTGCCTGTAGACACTGATCCAAAGACTCCTCTTCACATACTCCTTGTGCCTCCCCTTAACCTTCCACAACATTACATCCCACCTGATGGGTTCAATTTTTATTTGGGGTTGACACACATTTGAATACTGAACTTAGATCTGTGCCTGAGGGCAACTTCAACACAGGAGCATCTTGGTTCACTGTAAAATACTAAGGATTTCCTTGGCATTCTCCGTGTTCCAGCCCTGGCCCTGCAGAGGGCCCTCGCAGGCAAGCACATATTTGTTGAGGATCTGAGTGCCAATGTCCCGAAACTGGAGCCGATCTTCTTTCCGATCCATTGTGTCAGCACTGCAGTCTTCATACTTGACTGCCCAGAAACACATTTCTCCAATGTACATCATCGTCAACAGGTGTGTGTCTGAGAAGATGCCTGGGCAGAACATATGCAGGTAGTGAGCATGATCAAATGCAGAGCAAAAGTTTTTGTTATTCAAAGATAAGTGATGACATATTTACCTTCAGACAGGAAGCCTGCTGTAGCAGTGTCATGGAGCACCACCCCATCATTGAGCTTCACAGAGTTTCTCACCTGCAGCATCCGCATCAGGTAGCGCACACCTTCTTGAATACACTGGATAAAAATATCAGAGACAGATGAGCATTAAGCCTAATATCAGCATACCAACAAAAAACCTTGTACACTATTGTTTTCACCAAAAAAAAAGGTCAATTTGTGGGGCAGAATCAGTCAAGCCCACATCTTTGTTTATAAATACAACTTACTGAATCTACTTAGATCTTTTCACAGTATGGTACCTTAAGGAATGTATCCTTGTTTTTCTTGATCCACTGTTTTCGTTGATGAAGGGTGTGGCAGTACATGTACAGCAGAGCTCCACGTCTCCAATAGAGGCATTCTAACAGCTCGAGCCCCAACACAGACTGCACCTATCATAGAGCAAAGACATGAATAGTGATGTCACATGATGACTTAGAAGTAAATGTGTGCAAAAATCTGTTTTATGAAACCATAAACCAGAGAGAAAATTAAAGTGAAATAGACATCATACTAGGAATATGTGATAATCAAGCAGTAGGTAGGACCATTTGTGTTTATATGTCTTTTATAGCCTTCCACATCTTTTTCCTCAGATATCAAACTATATATTGGACATTGGTGTTCTCTCTTATCCTGATTTCATCCTAAACACTTTATTGATCACATAGAGTAGAATGAGATAGTAACATCACCACACAAGATCGTTTTGAGACACATATATACATACCTCTTGTGCTGGTGCTAACCTCCCTGCCAAAACTTCTGGCTCGGTCAAGTCTTGCAGAAGCTGCTGGATTTTAAATGGTGAACAGTCCTCAGGGAACTCCTGGTCCACCAGTTTATTCTCTTCATAAAATGTGATGTCAAGGATCACCTAAATGAAAACAAATATATAAACACACCTAACAATGAATACAATGTGAAAAAAACTATAACATTTTCAAAACTACAATAATCTGTTAAAGATGTCAAAAATAGTTACCTCCCTCCTTTCATTAAATTACTTAATTGAGTTCTTCATTAATAAGGTTGATAAGGGATGAAACTGTAATAATATATCTGCCAGGAAGTGGTAGCCACAGCTGTAGCCTCTTCTCCAAACCTTGCTTTTTTCAGTCAGAGGTTTAGATCACTTCACAGACCACCTTAACCAAAGTAGTTAACAGTGTGTAGCTAATCACTGACTTTAACATACCCTTGATTTTCCTTGATCTACCCAACCTTTTCGACTTTGTACCCAGTTAAGTAACTATTTAACAGCTTGGGCATACATATTCACTCCAAATGCTAAACTGAAGGGCCACTGAAAGGCCAAAGGTGTGTCGTATATAGGGGTAAAACGAAAAATAAGCCACAGCAATTTTGGTAATTTATTATTTGCTTATGTCATCAATTAAGCAAAGCTACCAAGCATTTGCTGGCTTCGCTGTCTGAAATTTGAGGATATTTCCCTGAGTTATATTTATACATAACTGAATACCTTTGTATTTTCAGCTCTTAGTCAGAAGCAGCGTGTCATTTCAAGATCACCTTGACTGCAGGAAGATTGAATTGGGAAATTTCACAAATTTCTGATATTTTGTAAACTAAATGGTTAATTGAAAGAAAAAAGAATTAGATATTAATCACCCATGAAGCATCTCTAGACAATTAATAAAGTTTGATGGGATGAAGTACCTGTGTGTAATCCTGAAGCAGCTTGGAAAGGTTGCTACTCTCCCCTCCTTGTCTGTAATAGCTTTTCAACTTGTCTAGTATGGCAGACGCATTCTGTAAATAGTCATCATCTATGGAAGAACGATATGTTAACATATTACCAATTGCATATCTATAATCAAGACAGGTCATCTTCAACGGTACACATTTCCGGCTACTGTGGTTGATTATTGGCGTTTTATATTTACACGCATTGTTTCTGCAAAACAATTCGTTAGACGCAAAAGCAGAAGACGGTTTACCGTTACGGAGTGAAAGGCAGTGTGACTATGCGACAAAACAGTATACAATCATGGCAAGAATTGTGGACTAACATTTTCAAGCGTATGATAAAGTTGACATGTAGTGAAAATGTGAAGATAGAAATTATTATTTAAAAAAAAATGGCAATGTTACTTGAACAATTTACTCTCAGCACTGGTTTATTTAGCATTACGCAGCATCATGTTTCAGGGTCAGCTAAACGTTTGTCAACAATCATGCATTTTAGCTAACATTAGCGAACTTACGCTAGCCGTTAACTCGCAACACTATGTTTTCAAAAATAATCACCAGTCAGTGAGAACACGTTGTTATATAGTTACTGAGTTAACGGCTTAGCACCCATTAGTTAACTGCTAGGGTGAGTATCATTTGTCAACATGCAACATTTCATCAGACAACAGCTGTTGTTATGGTTGCAAGCTACGTTAGATAACGTTAGCTAGCCTGCTAGTTGGCTAATAAACTGAACAAGAATGTTAGCCACGCATACGAGGTGCCAAGAATGGTCACAAGAGAAAAAAAATAACAACGTCTTATCGATACCTTGCTTTTCAGCTCTGAGACTAGAACACTTGATGTCTAACTCAAATATCCTTCTCTCCAACTCGAAACCTTGTCGCCTGTAGTCGTCGGCCATGACTAAAACTATTCGTCACGTGAGCGAGGGATCATTCACGTGCTCGTAGATGTCATGTCTGTTTCCAAGGCATCAGTGTTTCTGTGAATGTGCGCGCGCCGAGAGTAACTTTACACTCGAAGTATACCGTTTAATCATCGCTATTGCCGTAATGTTTATTGCATTACTTTTTTTACCCTTACATTTTTAAATAACGTTAAGGTTAGCGCGTTTTAAAATACACATCAAATACTTTATAATGGCGTAATGGTGGTGAAAGGGTTAAAGTTAAATTAGCTTGCCGGCTTGCTGTGTCTTCCCCTTCCCCTTTATGCAAGTCCAGCCCATTGACACACCAGCCAATGTCATCGTGGCGCTGACTGTTCTGTTAGTGAGCTAGCAGCGCTAGTACCCACATTTTGCGACTGTGTTCAGCCTGCATCATCTGTCGTCCACCGGCTAGAGCTTTCACTCTGCTCCCCGGCTCATCCCCCGTGTGTAGCCTCAAAACATGGCGGCCCTCAAAGCTTTGTGCAGAGCGGAGAATATAATCTTCAAAAACCTCTCAGGTCCCTACAGAACCAAATTAAACCTCGTTAACCACCAGTTGAGCAAGGTCGGTATATAAACGGTAACATTAATTAGTTGTAGAAATAAGAAGGTTGAATTGAGATTATTGCAAATAAGTGGGCAAAGATTAAAAAGTCATAATATTATGAGGCCTTTATTTTCTTTGTCGTCCAGCATTTCAGTACAAAGTGAACTAAATCAGGTAATTTACCTATCTTTTTCTTTTTGTTTAACTTAAGTTTACTTTTCGGTTATATCGTGAAGTGACCTCAAGCTGTCAGTTACTTAACCTCAAAACATTTTTATGAAATCTCATTTTGCTGTAATATTACAAACCGATGATAATTTAAAGTCATGCATGATGTGAATTAAATCATTTCAGGTCATATGTCATTGCGCGTATCAGTGACTTGAAACGCATGATGAACATTAGTCGAACAAGCAGCCTGAAATGCAGCATAGCTGATAACGTTCAGTGCCAAGGTGTGCGTGTGTGTTGTTGGTGAAATGTTTGCTTAATCCACCCCTACCAGCATAGCTTTGCAGTATTAGTAAAACGTGGTAATCAAAGTGATATCTGAGCTGATACGTAAGTAAAGAAACAATTTTAGGAAATTCTCAAAGGAGCATGGAAGTTTTTCCTATGCATAGGGGACATGTACGCTTATGCAAAATGCATAAGGGTTTCAAAATCTTACCTTTGGTCTCTGAAATGCAGAAAGCTGTACAATGAAAGGACAAACAAATCAGCAATGTAATGTTGACAGGAATGGGAGAAAGTAATGATATGCATTAGTCATTTTATGTTGTTAAATTCTGATCAAGACAGTGTCTGTAATGTGTGTTACGGATGAACAAACAAAAGGAACTTCCCATTTAACATCATAGGCTACAACATGTACTGTCAAAATTGACCTCAGTGGCTTCAAGATTTTACTGCAGTTGGTATAATAATGTCAACCTTTATCTGGGCAACAGTAACAACTGACCTTACATAAGCTGATCATGACTTGATGCCTTTCTCCTTGTAGTTCATAGAGAACTACAGAACTTTTAAAATGGATAGTCAGTTATTTCATTTTGTCAAGTAGTGTGCAGTTTCCTCCTCCTCCACTGTCTGACCAACAGTGCTGTAAATAGTTCAGTATTTAAAAAGCATCCAGAAATCTCAAATATGTAATATCAGATGTCAGCATTACAGATAATGCAACTGCAGTCCACATAGTCAGCACTGTAATACTAAAGAGTCTGTATAATGGGTATTTGGAGGTCGCTCATGATTCCAGTCCCCTGTACTAGTGTCTGGGAAATGAATAGTGGTAAAACACAACTAAATGTCTTGGAAAATAGTTTTGAAAAAATTGGTCCCAGCACCACAGGTAGAATTTTCATTGATCTCTGTTGACACAGAAGATTTTAAATTTGAGTTGTCAGCTAACTCTGTTGGGCTTGGACTCTTGGCTGTGGGCTCCCCTAAATCTCCACATCTTTTGTTGTAGGATTTGCTCTGCAGATCTGCTTATCTTTCCCTTCTTCAACTGAATGAACTAGATCAACTATTTAAACTGTACATATCAGCTGCCCTCAGGCATTGGTCTTTGAACTGCTACATTTAAAACTTTTAAACATTAAACTGATATTCTTTTTTCCAGAATCACTTACAGTGGGTTTGTGCTGTTGACTGAGGTCTTTTTAAGAATAAATTAAAACATTGTCTAAGGTTTATTTGTACCTCTTGTTCTACTTTCTACAGATCTGTGGCTGTTACTTGTCCACCTCTAGCCAGAGAAGTTCACAGTTCTACTCAGATCCTGCAGAGGCGGTAAAAGATATCCCAAATGGAGCTACCATTCTGGTGGGAGGTAAGATATATGTAAAAAACAGACTCAAAGTTGTAGGGCATACACAACCACAGTGACAGTGATGGCAAATTAGCACAGCACCACTTCATAGCAAATGGAGCTTAAACTCTGTCAAGCATGCTGGTTGATTACCGTCCACACACAGAGCACACACAAATCCCACAGCTCTTATTTATAGTCAAGTTCAGAGTGACATTGTTCAACATTTTTTCCACTGTGTCACATGTCTGTCTGATGGGGAAAAAACAGACCAGCAGAAATCAGCTTCACTCAATGTAGTATAAGAAATATTTAACAGCATGCTATGCACACTGGACTGGAATTACCTGGAGCTTGATCCAAGGCTTACCATGTTACTGAACTTTTGGGTTTCCCTGTGTGATTTTGTATTGGTTCGTGTATATATATATATATATATATATATATATATATATATACACACACACACACACACACTATCCTTGGTTGTTTCCATATTTTTGATTTATTATACATTTTATTTTTTGTGTTCCAACTCAGGCTTTGGATTATGTGGTATCCCGGAGAATCTTATCAACAGTTTACTGAAGACGGGTGTTAAGAGTCTCACTGCTGTCAGCAACAATGCAGGGTAAGTATGTATGTGCATAAAGCATCTGTTTCACCAGAAGGTGTGCATTCAAGAGTTGAATGAAAATAAAGTTCAGTCTATGTTCAAAATCTTGTATATACAAAAGGCCAGATTCATCACTAGTTTTTGATATTAAATATTGGCGACACATGTATTATTCCCTAATAAAAAAAAGTGATATGTCTAAAAAGAGTGATGTGAGAAAAGTTGGATTCAGTTTTATTTTTTCAATATTAGGAAAAATAAAATAAGTATGTACTTTCCAGTTACAGAACACATACAGTTTCATGAGGTCAGCTACTAGTGTCGGACATATGCTTTACAGTCTTAGTTGTAATTGACAAATGACAGCAGGGGCTGTCCGAAAGAGGATTCAGAGAGTGAGACGCTCCCTTGCTGCTCATTCTCCAGCTTATCTTTCTTTGTCTTGATGTGGACTCATGGTGGAGTCTCTCACTTCACATCACTACAGACCTGTTTTAAACTCACAGTGGAGAGGTATTGTTGACCTTGTCGCTGTGTCTTCAGACAGGCAGCGTACGCCTGGATACCCAGATGTTAGCTTCTGATAAGTTATCAGAGCTGCAGGCACAAGTGAAAGGTGTGTTCAGTGGTCAGGTGATTGTGTGTATATCTAGACTGGAAATTCTTTCTGGCACATGGCAGTCAGCTACTGCTGACCATAATGCCCTTTGTTATGTGTTCTCTCTTTTTATTGCATTCTTTGTTTTGTAGTGTCTCAACCTAGAGATGTAGCAACTTATTCTGCTAAGCACTGGGTTCATGATTATATATTAAAGTCTGAATAAAGATTATCCTTGAAAGAAAATCATTTCGTTTTTGAGGGAATACAAATTGCAAAAATGAAGAGCGTCAACAGCTCATTTAAGGTCACATTCTCTAGAGATCCCTTTAAGACCAATTATTACTAGTTAAATGATTGATACACAGAAAAAAAGAGAAGTTATATTCCCATGTAAGACTAAAAGATTACATTTCCTGCTCGAAATATTGCGCTACAAAGTCTACTAAACCATATTCAAGACTTAACTGAAACACTTAACCTTACACTAACACCTCAAGGGTTTCACTGCAATTTTCCTGGACAGTTTTCAGCATATTGTTGTGTCTCTCTTGCATAGTCTTTGTCATTTCAGTTGTCAAGTTTTCTTCCGTAATTAAAACCCAGTGTGCTGTCGGCCAGTAGACGCCTACCTCAGTTGTTTACACAGCAACACTGAAACTTGAGCCAGAGACAAAAAGCTCATCTCATCTACTAAGATATAAACACTAAGACTGCAATTTTAAACACAACATACAATTTTCTATTTGTGTTACCATATCACTAAGTTTAGTTGTTACATGCAACACACTGGCATAAATATTTATCTGGTTGCACTTGGCTGCTCTTGGCTGCACTGGCTGGATTTTGTGTCTTTTGTATTCATGTTGAGAAAAATGAGTGATTTAGAGTGTTGGAAAAAAGGTTCTGAAATCAATAGTAATATAGTATAGTTTTTTTTAATCAATAAATGTTATGAAGAACCTTCACTACATTGCTGGTTTTTATCATTGAGTAGCCTCTTTGCATGGCTGTGCATGGACTGATATTACTAAGGGCACTGAGTGTCAAACTTGATGGCGGCTATTTTCAGTAACTTTCAAAAACTGAACACTGTATTGTTTTTTTTTGTTTTTTTTTTACCTAGGCCAGAACTAGGGCTCAACTACTGAAAGTGCAAAATATAATACCTGTAGTTAAGTGAAGACTTTGGAAAGGACAGTACTGTAGAACAGAGACTATTCAATCTATGCCACAGCTTGTTTGAACACAGTTCTCTGCGTCAGTAGTTGTTTCAGCCTGAAAAACACTGACCCGTGAAGTGTGTGTTAGTGTGCTTCACTAGACTTTTCTTGTGGACCTTGATTTTTAGTGGATATTGATTCTTCAGATTGTTTGCTTGAATCAGGCCATCCTTCTGAACAGTCATTGCTCCAGTCAGTGTTCTCCCTCTGCAGACAATACTTGTTGGGGAAAACTGTAACCACTTGCAAATTGTTTTATTGCCATATTGTCTCTTTTGTGTAGTTTCTGAGTGTTTCTGAGCAACTTCCAACATAGTGAGATTTCTTATACACAACGCAGTCTACATGTTTATTTAGTTAGCACTGTAGTACATTTTGTACCGTTGTACATACCGTGTCTGTGTGAATACTGCTCTGAGGCTTTTAGACAGAGACAGGCACGTATCTGGTTTACTTTGCAAACCAGGGGTGGGGAGGTTATTAAAGTTACCAGTCCTATGTATTGTACATCTACTGTTTTCTTTGTCACAGCTGAGTCGTGTTTAAATTGCCTGGCTCTGTAGGGAAGATGGCTGGAAGGTGAAAGAAGTAGTTATGTTTTGTAGTGTCAGTGAAATGATTTTACACTTGTATTACTAGTGTTATCCCAGGAATAAGTAATAATTCTTCACTGCTTAACAAAATAAACATGGCTATTACCTAAATCTTAATTCAGGTGTGAAATACTGCAACAAAGAAATATGAATAAGAAATTATGATGAATGAAGTTTTGTGAGTTGATGTCTTGTCCTCAATGATCTCTCATGAGTCTGTACAAAAAGTCAGTGGTATGTGTTTGTTATTTTGGTACTCTGGTGAGATTGGATGTTGACATGAACAAAGGAAAGTAGTTCCACTTATCACCGGAGAATGAGATTAAGGAAAAGGCATCCATTCAAAAACAAAACTTCACTTTCGGTGCAAACCTTTACTTGATCTCCTTGCACTTATTGAATAGATATAGCACTTAGTACTTACACCAAGGTCTCCTACTGCACTGAAGCTTTAGTGTTGTCGTTCACTTGTAAGTCGCTATGGATAAACACGTCTGCCAAAATGAGTAAATGTAAATGAACACACTGTTTGCTCAATGGAGCTTGCTGATCTATTTTTGGTAGCACTGAGAGGCAAGTGCAATTTCGGCTTTGGAATTACTGCTTGGCTGCAGTGTCCTTTACAAGAGGCTTAAATAAGAGGTTTAAAAATTGTGCTAATTTCGCTGAAAATCTTCTCAAATATTGTTTATGTCTCCATACAATACTAAGAATACAGGTGGGGCTGCATTTCTTTACCTTTTGTATCACCACTATTGATTGAGTGGAGGGAATCACAACACTGACACAGTGGGCTTCTAATGCACAGTAACATGAGATGAGAGGGATTTAGCTGTACACAAGAGAAGTTTATTTAGCTGTACAGAACCATCACCCCCTATAGCTTTTGTATTTACTCTATAATCAGCTGCTTCAGTCATTTTACACAAACAGAACAGATCCTATATAAAAGAGTATGACATTTGTGCTCAAGATCACTGCTGGAAGTTGCTCTGATCAGTGAGCGTTTAGTTGATTTTTCATTTTACGGACACACATGCACACAAATTTCATACACATGATCACAAAATGTCACCATCAGTTATACTTTCCAAACCGTTTTACTACATTTCACTTTTACCACCAAGTGGTAGTGGTATGTGTGTGTGTGTGTGTGTGTGTGTGTGTGTGTGACAGACTACTTGCAACAGTCTTCTTGTTTTTAGTATTCTGAGTGCACATGGCCTAGATATCTTGTAACCTGACCTGAGATTAGAGTTAAGGACAAAGCAATAGTTCCTGATTCTCAGCTTCACAGAAATGAGCGAGAACTCACTCTTTGCAGATCTCAGCTTTGCTCTTGTCTCTGATTATTAAGAGCAGAGACGGAACAACAAGAGAGAGGGAATATTTTTGGACACGTTCTTTTACATTAATATACAGAAAATATAGTATGTTCAGTTTTTATTTTATTTTAGAATAACAAAAGGTAGTATGGACATTGAAACTGACTTGATTTGCTTACACTGTGCTGTAATCAGATAGTTTGGGAAATACTTGATGAGATGTTTGACAGTGTTTTTCTTTTATCTTTTCTCACAAGATAACACCCTGTTTAAAACAGCTTTATGTGTTTTATAAAGTTTTCTGAAGACTACAGCTTTATAAGTGAATGACTGACCAGCCACACAAAGTCAGTCCTCTCATAGCTCCTGTAGTATTTCCATTTATAGTTTTTCAGCAACCCTAGTGACACAATAATTCAATAATAAATTTCTCTGGTAACTGAAAGTTAGAAAGGAGTTTTCAATGTACTATTTTAGTAATGAGATTTTCCTGCTGTCAAACCATGGTGGTGTGTCGAGGTTTGATGGTCTAAATGTGTCATATCCAATGTGGAGCAGGCATAACCCAGACTTGAGATCGATATGTGTGTCGCAGCTTCATTAAAGTGCAGTCTGCAGTTGGTCACCCCTCTGATGACACATTGTAGTGATACAAAAAATCATTCTGTGCAGTTTATGTGGTTGGTAAACAAAAAAAATCACAAATGACTTTCTCAGTGACTACTCCAGGCTCTGCAGCTGCTTTTGGTCTCATGATCTTTTATTATAGATGTGGATAGGTCACGGTTAGTCTGTACTTTGCCTGTATTTAAGAAAAAAAAAAAAAAAAGAAGCCCTCTCAGTTGGCTTGGCCCAGTTACAACCTTGGATAACCTCTTTGTGGATTTATGGTAATGTTCACACTCAAAGAGCAGGGACCACTGAGAATATAACAGGACCTTGTGTGTTTAACAACATTAAATCACAGTTGATATAGATTACAAATCAGTAAAACTGTACCTAGATAAATCACAATTACAAAACGCCAAATAATTTATCGCATACTTTTTTGCACCCTTTAAGACAGTTTGTAGTGGTGACACCTTTGGCACCTTTGAGATTATGTGTCAGCGTTGCACATCTGAACACTGCAGAACAGGATGTGCAGAAACAACATGTTTTGCTTTGCAATGGAGACAATGAGTGAGCATTGCCTACACAATATAATATAAACATTGAACATGCAAAATCTGTGTAGAGAAGGCTTACTGTGATTCTTGTCCTCATTTTCTTTTCTTCTTTTTTGTGAAACATGTCTTTCTAAGTATATGATGAAAATTCCAGTAGAAAGCCTCAGTTCACTGTCTTCAATAAACTTAAAAGCCAGTGATACTGTGTGTATGTTTTCATCAGAGTGGATAACTTCGGCCTGGGACTGCTGCTCCAGACCAAGCAGATCAAGAGGATGATCTCCTCATATGTTGGAGAGAATGCAGAGTTTGAGCGACAGTATCTGGCAGGAGAGTTGGAAGTAGAACTCACACCACAGGTTCGTCAGAAAACACATAGAAATGCTTATAGTCTTTACACAAAACACACAAATCACACAAACCAAATTCATTTAAGAAGTCTTGACATGTTAAATTCCAACATCCAAAGGATCAGGATACGTACTACAAAGACATGCAGCTGACATTTATCTATTGTGCTCATCTCTATCTGTCACCCTTTTTTCTCCAAAGGGCACTCTTGCAGAGAGGATCAGGGCTGGAGGTGCTGGGATTCCAGCCTTCTTCACAGCCACAGGCTATGGCACACTGATCCAAGAGGGAGGCTCTCCCATCAAGTACAACAAAGATGGCAGCATTGCCATCGCCAGTGAGAAGAGACAGGTGAGGGTGCTGTCTTCCCTACTGTGGTTGTGCCATGGAGCAAAGTTTAATTTGCTTGGGATGACTGCAGAAATTTCTCTAGACCTGTGGCCAGCTTCCCTGCTAGTTTGTTAAATGGTTTGAGTTTGCTTCCTGATGATTGAACAAATCATATTAATGACATTCATGTATCAGTATCAGCTTTAAACTATGAGAACACACTTAAGTAGGACTGGCCACTGCAAAGAGTTCATGTTCTTAATGTGAATGTATGAACCGAGCGCACTGATTGCACAGCACAAAACTCATGTCTGGAGAAAGCCTGCATTGTTATGAATGTTTTAAAAATGAAAACTACAAATTGGTTGACTGGTTGTACTTTAGCATTGTAGCAAACCCAAAGTAACTGCATTAGAATAATGAGAGAAACATTTCAGGTCCTTCATGTTTACAAAAATAACACACAAGGCTGATGTGTCTCCATGAATGTTCATAGTGCTTTTGAATTTCTTGTGCTCAGTAATGACTAATCTAGGTCTGGACTCAAGTATTTAGGCCAAGTGAACATAAAAACAGGTCACCTTGTTCAGCCTTGACTGTGTTCAGTGCAACGTAAACTTGAACTGTGCTGTCATTGTGCACAGGTGCAAGAGTTCAATGGCAGGCACTACATCATGGAAAAGGCCATCACCGGAGACTTTGCATTGATCAAAGCATGGAAGTCCGACAGGGCTGGAAACATTATTTTCAGGTAACTGCCGAAGTCACAATGCAAATAAAGTGTTTTGATCATGTTGCACTAAAATCCTGCACTAAACAGGAATATCTGTACAGATCACACATCATTAGAACAGACATGTTGTATCATGGCAAAGCCATTATTTATGTTGTAAAGGATTCAGCTTAATCACCTTGGTTGTGTTTGCACAACAATCAGCATGTGCTTGGTGTATGTGAATAAGGGAAGTTAGTAGGTGTAGTAAAGTCTTTCTCCACAAGAGAGCACTGTCCTCCAGTAAACTCCCAGCTTATACTGTGACATTGGATATCATGTTGAGAGTTTTTGAGCTGTTTTGGTTGAATTTTTCCCTTACCTCAAATTTATTTCAACATCACATCTGTCTTTCTCATCTCTGTCAGGAAAACAGCCAGGAACTTCAATCAGCCCATGTGCAAGGCAGCCAAAACCACTATAGTTGAGGTATGCATTTCCTGCAACACAATCGCACGCTTTTAATGTCTGTCTGGAACATATCTTTTCACACAAATGTATCTGCGCAGTCACCATCTCAAAACCTACGCTTCGGCTTTCTTTTAATGGTTTTCATGCATTATGTAGACTCATTTTCGAGGAATTTAGCTGCTCCGGTGCCCAAACAGCTGAAAAGGACCCATGAGGCAAAAACATAAACAATATGAAAGTCAACACTCAAACACAATAACAACTGAACTTTGAGAACACGTATCCATATATCATGATAAAAATATCCTAAATTAAAACCATTCTTAAACTCCAGCGCTTCCCAGAACTGGTCTGGAATGAAATCACCACCAAATCACCCCACCACATACATCTACAATACCCTATGGAAAAAAAAATATTTGAGTCATATTTAACTGTTGACTATAGAAGAAAGTAGGGTAAAGAAAACAGCCATTTGAGATTTGAAACCATGCACACAAAAGCAGTAATCCTGCAGCCGGTAGAGCAAAATAAAACGTCATCTTTTCAAATAGATGCTATCCAACCACTCTCAGAGGACACTGTGGGGAAAATAAGATATTCCTTTCTTTTTTCTTACACTCAAAGTCGGGAGCAGAAATGTGAGACAGGCCTCTTGCTATGGCTGAGGGCTGAAAAGATCACCTTGAATTGGGAATAGTTTATATTCCTCTGAATATAACTGTTAGACCCCAGATATTATTAATAGAGTTTTTAGTTTAGTTTAGTTTTTAAAGTCTTAACCTCCATTTGTATGACCAGAAATGGAGTGAGCATGTCCTGCCATCTCTGGGCTGTCTGTGTCATACCTAGTTTCATTCAGTCTGTCTGGTTACTCACCTATCTAGCATTTGACAGTGTAGAAATGTGATAGCTCATCCCTTTTCCTCTGTGTGTGTGTGTGTGTGTGTGTGTGTGTGTGTGTGTGTGTGTGTGTGTGTGTCTGTCTTCATCTCCCTCTCTCCACTCTTTCAACACAAACAGCTTCACACCTCCCATATAGACACCGTTTGATTCAGAGAGCAGCAGGGAGAAAAACTGTGCGTGTGAAAACCATAAAACGTAGGTGCTGTCTGAAAATAAATCAGTAGCGAGGGGTCTCTCATAAATCTAAGAGAGTTCCACAAAGCACATTTCCAATTATTCCACGGTGACTGGACTTGAGATTTAGTCTGTTGTTGATTACAAATGTCTGCGACCAAATGGGGAGAGTAATTTTTTTCACTGAAGGGCTGTTGTGGAGGCTTTATGGTCGATTGATCACTAAAATTTGGTTTATAGCGGTAAGTAGAACAGGTATTAATGAGTTTTAAGACAACCGCATTCTGCACACGTCCCAAATGAAAGAACCACTAAATTCAACTATTTGGCACTAAGCCTAACCCTGTGCATTTCTGGTGACAGTTACCATGATACCAAGGATGGATATGATGAATTATGGAGAATCAGCGCTCTGGTACAATAGAAATTGCCCTGTTTTTTTTCCTACAAGGATAATGAGACTAATCGCTCTGACGGCAGTGATGCGACCAAGAAATGTGTCTGTGTGACGTCTGCTGGAGTTGTGATGTAGACGCAAGTGACATGAATGATAATACAGCTCTGCTTAGAAAGCTGCGTTATGAGATGCAAGCATAATTGGTTGGATTTAATATTGAACTGTCTGCTTCAACCTTTCTGCAGCCGAGTCATCTGCTCAAGGTGTTTTTGATGAGTGCAGAGGATAAAACAATCGTTTAAAGGGGATAGAGACCCGGGCTTCATTTGGACTGACAGATAGATGTGATGTATTTTTTTCTCTTCTTTTTTTTTTTTTCAATTTCCAGGCTTTTGTGGCATTTCTACTTCCATACAGCGGAAGGTGGAAGGAATGATATAGAAATAGAGAGGAGGAATGATATGACAAGTTGAAAGCGATAGATCCCACAGTATCACAAGCTTCCAGGATACACCTGACATACTTTAGGTAACAAGGTCTGAGGAACGTTCTGAACACAAACAGCCTCTCAGAGATTCAGAAATAATTGCTCGACTTAATTATTGAAACAAGGACACAGTGTGTATGCAGCCTTTTTAAGTGGGGTACCAAGCTTAGGTGTATAGCCTAAAGAAATCTTCTTACAAATGACCCATTTATGGAAAAAAATTAATGTTGCATCTCAATCAATTAACCTCACCCAAAACACACTCCACAACCTGACAGAAATGATCTTATTCTGGGAAAGGAAAGCTCTGCATTTGCATCTGAACCTAAATGAATCCAATTTAAATGTAATTTGATGTTCCCTGCCAGGGCTAAAACCAGACTGTGTCAAATAACTGTGTCAGTTTCAGCCTAGTATTTGAAGATTTTGCATTTCACTGCTTGACTGTCATGTCCTAATAACAAATAGTGCGTTCAAAAACTTGTCATCCACATTTCAACTAAATGGTTGCATCCAGTGGGGCATTCATTGTAGGTTATGCTGCAGGCTAACGGATGATAGCAGACAGGATTTTCAAATGTTGCATTGGAATTCAATATATTTCAAAATTGTCTTTCCCACATTATGTGGTTATTAATGTTTTTATTCCATTTTGAAAGTATGACATGAAAAATTTGTTTTCTTCCTCATTAATATTCATCGACTTCAAATTCATTCTATTAAATATTAAATAAACATGGCTTCCAATGCAAAATAAATATTAAATTAAAAAATATTTGTATTTCAAGTGCATATTCAGACTAACATTCAGTAGGTGTGTGTCTAAGAATATGATTATTTTATGGCAGTGCAGGTAACATATGAACTTTATCTATGACAAGCCTACTTATTGGTGGCAATAAAGTTATAAGCCTGTATTGCAGCACCCATTAAGAACCTTTTATCCCTGATACTGAGGCAATTACCGTCTCTGAAAATAAATGCGTCTCTGGGATTCAGTCCACGCTCAAGTCATAAATCCGGTGATGTCCTGTCAATATTGATCCTGTCGTTTGGGTGCTGGTTAAGGCAGGGAAAGGAACCAACAGACAGGGTCAGGTGTTTTTGAAGCTATTTATTTAACTCTCAGCTTGGCAGCTCAGGCCAATGTGGAGCAAGGTCTTAGAGGAACATGTTGCACAGTGAACTGCTTGTCCACTTGACTAAATTTCTTTCTCTGTAGCCTTTACACATCCAGGTAGACTCAAATTGTTCCGGGGCCATGCCCTGGAACAATTTGAGCCCCTTATGAAAAGAAAAAAAATGTCAGGATACTGTGGGAAAATGACAATCCTAGGGAAAATTGAGCAAAATAAAGATGATTCACAGCTCTGTTTCAGTCAAATTGCAGCAACTTAGACAGCACAAAGATAAAGATGGATGTAGCCTCCATCATGTCACCCATAGGTTTCTGTTAAGTGGTTTTGAAGCTCAGAGTGGGCTGCTCCGCCATCACCATCTTGGCAGTGCTTGACCACCTAACCCCCTGCTAATCCAAAAATGAGAAAAAGAGGTGAGGTGATGCTGAGACTCTGGTGAATGCCAGTTTGATAACTGTGTCTTGCTTAAAGGTTAACCCAAGGAAAGATACCTGCTAATTAGTGCTAACGTATAAATAAAATAATCAAAAAACAGGAGCACAGACTTACTCATGTTCTGTTAGTAAATTAATCAACAACAAGCCATTTGTCATGTTCACTGACACGAATTAGCTGAGGTGACGTCTAGCAGACAGTTAGCAGCTATCCAACTGTGACAGAATCCACCTGTCATTCAAAGTGGCCACACCCTCAATTGTGTATAATTTCTAAGCCTTAATGAAATTTTAACGGATGAGTTATATAAAAATTTACCCCCTCCCTGTACATTTGTTATGAATGGTGAAATTACTATAGAGACTAAAACCGTTTTTTGTACCAGGCTGTAAACATGTTTATTTCTGCTGTTAAGTGAGGAATTTTAACATAAGAGTCTGTGGGGATTGACTCTCTTTTGTAACCAGCGTCAATAGGCCATTCTAAGACCTAGAGTTTTTGGCACTGCTTGGATTCAATCCACATTACATTAGTTTAATTCCTATCTTCAAAATACTTAATCTATTTTGAAATTAAGTCCCCTATCCAGAGTCAAGGAGACCCCTTAATCTCCTTTTCAATATGAGTATGTTTCCTGACTTTGTTTTTTGTTAAGCAGTAGAATATCACCACATCAAAGTCTGTCAAAGCGAGTTCCATAAAAACTGGAAACCAGCTGGAACCAACTGGAAACTTTCCCCTCGACACTTCACTAAAGCTGGTTCCCATTAGCCTGTTGAATAACATTTTGTTTAGCCAACCCACTCAAATCATTGTTTGAATTACCTGGACTTGAAATCTTAACTCAGCAGGCTGAGATGACACAGTCTTTATTCTTTGAAAGGGCACATTAAATTGAAATATTTAAATACTTTACATCTTTAACTGTCAGTCATCAAAGGATCCATTTTAATTAGAATTTTGAATTTTTGATCTCCTTCACTTCATGCTCAGTGAATGTGTATGTAATGCATTAAATATCCCTGAGAGGAACAGATGCCTAGAAA
The DNA here is from genome assembly GCF_021018895.1 of Seriola aureovittata. Lineage (NCBI taxonomy): Eukaryota > Metazoa > Chordata > Actinopteri > Carangiformes > Carangidae > Seriola > Seriola aureovittata. The sequence continues at coordinate 25,383,272 of NC_079368.1, read as the reverse complement.
TGTAACCTGGTGACACCACTTTTGTGAGACATTAATGGCAATTCTGGAAAGCAAATTTAATTGATCTTCCAGTAGGGGGAGCAATTATCACCAGCCAACTCCACTCCACATCTACCATGTTCAAGATAAATGGATTAACACTCTGTTATAATCTACGATATATTCTATCATGGTATGGATATACAGTACATGTCCTGTTATTAACATTAAATTTAGTCCTCACTGCTGCTGATAGTGGTCAGGTCAGTGAACACTGGTGAATCATTGTCATCCCTTTCCCAGTTCTGATACATAAATATACCAGGCAGGAGGGGTGTCAGAAAACGAGAGATAACACAAAAGCACTTTGAAAATTACCAGATCATCACCAGCTCCTGCCACGGTTGCTAGGCAACCAAAGCCAGCTATTCAATTGTTGAGTGTTCCACGGTATCCAGCTGGTCCAGTTATTCCCTTATCGCAGGTACAGTGAAAGGCCCCAGTGCATTGTGGGATACATTACAACAGAGACTGAATAAAAGCAGTGGTTTCTGTTGTTTTGACCATCAGTCGCAGTAAATGACTCAACTGTATTCTGTTACTCTGGCAATGCGATGTAGTTGTGTGGGTGTTAGTGTGCACAACCCAACCAGTCATGCGTGAACTGAATGAATGTATTTATAAGTGTGTTTTGTTCTTTTGACCAGGCTGGAGGTCTAATTGGATATAAATGACTTAGTATCCTGAGGGGTTTCAGCATCAGCCTTCCATTTGCATTCGTGTTGAAACAAAGATAGTGGCAAGGGTTTAAACAGTGTATTGTATTGTGCCTTAGATGTGATTACTATTGCAACAAAAAAAAAAACAACACATTTGCAAAAAAAAATATTTGGGCTTGAGCTATTGTTGGTGTAGGTAATGTTCTACGTTTCTTTACTCCAATGTTTGGCATTGGATTGATAATGTGTTAGCATGAAACATTTAGTCTTTTCTCTGCTACATAATGCTTTGTTTGCTCACTGCTAGAATTTCAATTATTTATTCCAGCCAACGTTTTCCACGCCTTGTTGAGTTTTCTCGCCTTGTTCTTGACTTATGCCCTTGACTAACTCCATTACTCAAGCTACTGTTGGCAAATAATTACAAATCTACTAATTTTCCCCATCATTTCCCGCATAAAGAGGTTTATGAATTAGCTTTTGTGTGCAATGAATGTCATAATTTCTGTTTGTATTTTGCACAATTTGTAGGGTGTTGTGGGTGCAGACATGGTCTAGGTCAGTGGTCCTCAAACTTTTTCACATCAAGGACCCCTAAACTGATACAGATTAGACCTTGGACCCCTTTTTTATAAGATTTTGTCCCAGGATCCCCCATCTAAAAAAAAAAAAAAGAGTTTTGCTTTTAGATGTTTTATCAGACAAAGTATTTGAAACTCATGACAAAATAGTCATATGTTCTGTCATTGTGTTACTTACGGATGGAACTATAGTGAAAATAAATGATTCCCCTTTTTGCTGGAGACCCCCAGGAACCCCTTTAAGGAACCTTGGGGGTCCTTGGACCCCACCCTGAGAACCACTGGTCTAGGTGATTCCCTTTCCATCCCTGCTTTGGTTCATTACCACAGTGTTGCAAAAGTGATGGGTAGCCTTAGTTTAATAGGTATCATAGGATTCAGAGGGGGATATGGTTTTGTATATAGTATTGTATGGTACAGTATATAGTAAAGATGACAAGTATCTCTACAGCGGCATTGCTCACCACAGAGTCCTCATTTTTTACATTCTATAGTATGTACAAAACAAAGTTAACCATGTTCTCGATATAGTGCCTCTATTTTGACTTTGAGATGAAACCTTTCCAAAGCAAATGGTGGTAATTGCAGGGCTGGCTTGGCTACCACAGCAAATTGCTGTAATATCAATGGACAGATGGACATTAAAAGCCTCTGACATCATTTCTTTTTTTACCCACAAAAAGTGTGTGTATGCTCATTTGTATGCATGTACGGGAAGAAAACACATCACAATGACACTGATAACATTTATATTGTACTTATACATCCATTTAGTAGACTCTCTTGATATGTGAGACCATACATCAATTCATGAATTGGCAACCTTCAAAGTGATCGAGGCCAGTAAGATAAATTTATTGTAGCCTTAAAAGACGCTAACCCTAACCCAAGAGGTAAGCTCATGAATGAACCCATGAAGTATATCTAGTAAGTCAACTGTTAAGATTTGGCCAAGAAAGATCTCAGAGATAAATGACCAGATAATATTTACATTTGTGTGTCAGTTTTCTGAAACTAAACTGAAAGTTTTTCTGTCCATGCTAATTAAAGCACTACTGAATTCATTTGTGCACATAATAAACATAAAATTCATATTTACATCAGATTAAAGTAGTTGACTGAATATAGCTGCTCAGGTCAAGTCTTTCCTGCATGAATTTACATGAACATTTGAATGTATGATTTCACGTTGAGCTGAATAGAAAAGCTGTTTTGATATTTTAAAACCAGTGTATCTTACAGCTTAAATTTTTAAGGTCATTGATGGCAGTATTTGCCCAACTGCAATACCAGTTATTGCTACCAAAGCATTGAGTATTTTGGTCATGTCTAATCTGAAATGCAACATTACGTCACTTAGGCTGACAGGTTGGAACAGACTTATATTCAAGTGCCATACTGACATTGACTCTTATGATTGATGCTAAAGCTGATGACGCACTCTGGGGCTAAGGTTGAAAAGAGAGACAGAAAAGCAGACAGAGAGGGATGTTGAAGGGGAGTGGAAAGGGACTACAGATCTGCTGAACATATGCACAAACTGTGTTTGAACTTATAGTCAGAACGTATAATATGCAAATTTGCCATTTCAAAGTTCCCCGACGACTGCCTATCATCTGAATCTGAAGCACACTTCACAGAGGCTTGTGTGTTCTTTGAAATGTAAACACTACCATTTGAGCTGGGCGTGAAGTTGTCCATTCCGACTGCTTTGGTGTGCAGTATGCGTGATTTGAACAAAATGTATTTTTAGTTCCTGTAATTTTGTTAGGGTTTGCACTGGTTGGCTGTCTCCCATTTTGTGGATAGCATAAAGGCTGTCATAGACGAGGCAAGCTTCCACTGAGAGGAAACAGATTGCTCATGTTGTCAGTATTCTGGGTTAGAGGATAAAGCCGGAGCTGAGCCCGAAAGTGGCAGCAGAGCATGGCCAAGTGCCCACACTCACAGACACACATGCACACGCACACAAACACACATGCACATGCACTGGGAGGAAGATGGAGAGGCTATAAATACACAGGGTAATGAGAGTGGGGTGTCGCTGTCATCCTCATGCTCTGTCGCCTGTAGCTACACCATCTCCTCCTCCTGGCTGTCGCATTTCAGTATGCGGGCAAACACGCATACACCCAAACAAAATAAAGACATGATGGATTATAAGATCAGGTAACTCTATAATTAAAGTATTAGCTACTGAAGCTTGTCTGTAATATCCTAGTTAATCAAGGCGTTATATTAATCTGGTTTGAAATTAAAAATCGAAACTTGAGATTGATAAATTTGCAGTCTGAGCTGACGCAGTTTTATTAAGGTCTTTTTGGTCAGTTTAGTAAATGTTTCAACTCTGTCTGAGTAAAGTTTTTGCCCCACTAGTTGAGCCTAAGGGTGGAAATGTGATCCAAAATAAGAAAACCAAACAACTACTTTCCAGATTGTCATTGAATTTGCTGTAGACGTTCATGTCCCCTCGTAGAAAATTCCTTTTAATTTCAGTGAGGCTCAGATTTTAACTTTAGCACAACCATCAGGACAAATTTCTACTTGCATACAATATATGACAAAAGTGTCCTAAAAGGAAAGGGGTCAGTTCTCAAAGGAGATAAAATTTGCTCAATAAATTTTATGTCATCCTGCCAACTGGATGTTGATATTTTGTGTGCACAAGATACTGATGAATGACCTGATTTTCATTAAATGTACCATGGTTGTCAATGATTATCAGAGGAAAAATTTACTTTTTCTTTTTAGTTTTGGATGACTGTAAAAGCCAAATTCTACTTTATCACCAGCTTTAGGATAGTTGTGCAGTGTTGGTCACAGTTTTGCACCCATCGCTGTTGCGTGTAAATTTAACGATGTTATTCATTGATTCAGTTCAGTACCTTTTGTAATCGAGGATGTAATAAATATTTTAGTTTCTAGAGGCCATTCACTTCCTAACATTTTGTTGGACCAGACAGAATTATACCGTCTTATACTCCAACTCCTGCTTGTTAATTTGGCGACTGGAATGTAACCCAGATGATCAACAGGAGTGCAAGCAACTCAAATGAATACCTTTACTCAGTCATGCTAATCACTAAAATGAATGGAAAACATAAACAACTGTCTATTCTTAAAAATGCAGCCAAACTGTAAATGTAGCACTGTTTTTATTTTGTTTTGGTTGTTGGTGGTTTATTCTAGGAATGTGGTAGCATTGTGTATCAATCAGTTTGAGATTAACAATATTTGACAAAGCTCACGGCCTAAAAAAAAGCAGACACTCTCGAAAAAAGGCTTGTTGTGTCCCCAGAGGGCACTTTGGTTCCCTCTATCCTCCTGCCAGCTCACTTCATGCCTCGCTTTGCTCTCATTGATGTGAAAATTGTTCTACAGATACGGGAATATCAATGTGTGTGTGCCTATGCGTGTGCCTGTTCGCTTGCTCCACACACCTGCTCATTTGCGTGCGTGTCTATGTGTTATTCTTGTGTGTTTTTTATTATTATGTTTTAATGCTTTATCCCTCCTCGTCCGTTCAACCTCCCGTCTGAACTACATCTGAGCACCGGTGCAGCCGGGACACATCACCTAGATGAAAGGAACCGAGGCTTTTTTATGTACACAGCACATTTAAATTGTATGAGCCTGTTATTGTGCTGTGACTTAGCTTTGGAAGGCTAATTGAAAACTGAGCTGAATACATGGTTTGCTTGCATGTGTGTAAGAGACCAACAGACGGACATGGAGAAACCCATCTCTGAGTCTCTGAGGTGGTATTTCTGTTTATTCTGTTTTTTTTTTGTGTTTTTTTTTGTTTTGTTTTTTTAGGGGCACTCTTTTTTTTTCACAATTAGGGATTAACACTGTTAATTAAATTCATTCATCTGAAGTCTTGAAATTCATGCCACCAAATAATTGTAGTGATTCTCTTGCCCAGAGTCTTCCCTATTTTATTACTGTTACAGTTTTATAATGTGATGCGTGCAGTCTTGCTTGATGAAGACGTCTATGGAAATCATCATTCTCACAAAAGACAGATCAAGCCCCCGGAGAAAGCTGTGGGTGGATGTGTGGGACTGCTGTATCAGTTCTCTTGCACTACCAATCTCATCCTGCATGGCCTCATTTTCAGTGTGGAGCGTCAGAGATTTACCATAACCCAACCTTAGAGAACCAGAAAAAGAGTCTAAAATCACTTTACGGTCCTCAGTGGCCCTAGCTCACCACAGACCAAAGCCTGCGTATCCATGACAACGCTAAGATGGGATCCACTCTTAGCCATTGACTCCTCTCAGTCAGCGCTGAGTGCTGAGGGAGGAAGTGGAGATAAAGAGAGATTCAATTCAATTTGCTCTGAACGGCTGCTTGCCCCTCATGTAAATGGAATAAGTAGGTTACACTCTGAGCCACACAGGAGTGAAGCACAGAAAAGTAGAGGAGAGGGCGAGAATTATGTTGTCATGGGTAAATCCCCTTTTAGTCCCCAGCGATGTGATGATAGATCTGGTGCTTCATTGCTCTCTCCTCCTTTTTTCCTTTTAATTTTGTGTCATCTCGAGGGCTTTTCCCCCTTGAAGACTCTTCAGGAAGAAAGAAATTGCACCTCCTCCCTGCTAGGGCGTCTTCAGTGTGATAAAGGGAAAACAAGTTCTCTCTGCTTGCTGTTGATCCCTTCCCAGTTTAGTTTGATTCTTATGTTGACTCAAAATCCCAGGGACCACTGTGTTTAATATAAGCCTACTGTAAACATGATATACAGTGCATTCAGAAAGTGTTCAGACCCCTTCACTTTTTTCACATTTTGTTATGTTGCAGCCTCATGCTACAATTGTTTAAATTCAGGGCAAAAAACAAGCCGTGAGGTGGAAGGAACTGCCTGCAGAGCATAGACACAGGATTGTGTCGAGGCACAGATCTGGCGAGGGCTACAAAACAATTTGTACTGCTTTGAAAATTCCTGAGAGCACAGGGACCTCCATAATTCTCAAATGTAAGAAGTTTGGACCTATCAGGACTCTTCCCAGAGCTGGCTCCACGGCCAAACAGAGCGATTTAGGCAGAAGAAGGGAGAAACTCCCAGAAGGACAACCATCACTGCAGCACTCCACCTATCAGGGCTCTATGGCAGAGTGGCCAGACAGAAGCCTCTGCTCAGTGGAAGACACTTTAAAGCTGCTTGGACTTGGCGAAGAAGGAAAAAAAAAAGAAACTCTTAAAGGACTCTCACACTGTGAGAAACAACATTCTCTGTTCTGATTAAACCAAGATTGAGCTGTTTGGCATCAATTCTTAGTGTCATGTCTGAAGGGAAACCAGGCACCGCTCGCATCACTGCATCAACTACCCAATACCATCCCAACAGACCTGAAAATGGCTGTCCACTGAGCCTGAGATTATCTGCAGAGAAGAATGGCAGAAAATCCCCAAATCTAATTTTACAAAGCTTGTCCTGTTATACCCAAGACGACCCAAGAGAAGGTGCTTCAACTAAGTCCTGAGTAAAGGGTGCAAATATTTATGTCAGTGTGATATATCAGTTTCCCTTTTAAATCAATTTGTAAAAAAAACAAAAATCAAAAATCTTGTTTTGACTTTGCCGTTATGGATTATTGAGTGTAGATTGATGAGGGGAACTTTTTTTTTTTTCTTTAGCATAAGGCTGCATAAAAGAAGAAGTGAAGGAGTCTGAGTGCTTTCTGAATGCACTGTATCAATTTTAGGAGCTTGAGCAGGCTAAAAATGGTCCCGCAGGAATGAGTGGAGCCCACACATGCTGCACAGCTCTTCTGAACACCTGTATAGTGGAGGCTGTAGGCTCGGTTGATAGCAGTTTGTAATGTTACCTGAGGAGGAGGGAGCAGGTGCGCTCGTGGTGGGAACTCTATCACAGTCATGTTGACCTAACTCTGCTTAAATCAATAGCCATTTCCATCTGTGTCTTGTTAGTCAGACAGGCATAAAAGCTTATGTACACTCTTCCTCTGCTGCTGGACACTTTCTACACAAAGGTGATGCACTTCTGTCTCAGAGCCAGGAATATATTGTCTGTTTAATATCTGAGACACATACCTTTATCATGTCGCCATATTAAATGTGAGAGTAATTAAAGTGTTATGAGGGTGTATATATAGACAACGAAAGTGTCCAATGTTATAACAGCGCCACTGAGGTTGTGAGAATAAGCCGAGCTAAAATGTAAACCTCAGAGAGTCCTGAGGCAGAGCCTGTGGAATAGACATAAAAATAAAAAACGTGTAGCTGTACATTGTTTTCAACATAGAGGAGTAAAAAGTCTAAGTTTGTTTTGACCTCTGTGTTTGGTTTGACCAAAGTCCTCCCAACACCAATACAATCTCCTCCACACATCTCTACTCTCCATCGCCTTTCATCCAAGGATCAAGCTACGTCCCTGGGGCTTGGAGTGTTGGCTGATCGTCTTCTGTTTTCAGTCAGCCAAGCTGGACTCAGTGGAGTTGCGAAAAGAATAAATTTAACACCCTCTCCCACAAATATTTACCGTGCCTTTGCTGTTAAAGTCATGACATGGGCAGAATTTTTAAACCTGTGAAATCATAATTGAAGATTAAATGTCCGCTTTTGCATCCCCATCAGTGTTCTTTGGGAATGGTCTTTTAAAAATGACCAAATGTAATTCATTGAGATTAGCCTGCAGAGAGGCAAAAAAGAATCAGCTGGGTTTCATCAGTTAATCTGTTATATTTCATTGCTGCGTAGGCAGAGGTTATTTCCTGGTCACGCAATGACATCAGTGCATGGTGTCCTTATCTGAACTTTAATCTCAAGGGTTGTGAGACATTTTACAGGCGAAGGTGGAGTTCATCACTCTGCGTCTCTGTGTAGGTGGAGGAGGTGGTGGACGTTGGGACCTTTGCTGAAGAGGACATCCACATACCCAGCATCTATGTCCACAAGGTTGTCAAGGGAGCCAGCTACGAGAAAAGGATTGAGGTACAAAACAAGGCCTCTCAGGGTTTTTGCATTTATACATAAAAGGCATGAAACGGCATATTCTTTCTATAGCTTCTGGACTATGTCGCTATGTGGATGTCACTTTATTGTAAGTCATGTTCCATTACCCAATTAGTTGAATTTTGTTTTTTAAATGATATATGATTAATCCTGATCTGCTCTGACTGAGCAATTTTAACAGAGTTTTAACATTTCACATATCACTGTTCAGAAACTATTGGTTCTTATTTATGTGTCCTTGTTCTCAGCTAGAAACAGTCTCTCAGGATGCTGTCTCACTTTTCCTCTTTTATACTGTATCCTTACATGGTTCCAGAAACGCACAGTAAGGAAAAGCCAGGAACAGAAGCCCAAACCAAAGAAGGACTCGGATATTGTTCGGGAAAGGATCATTCGCCGGGCTGCTCTGGAGTTTGAGGATGGGATGTATGGTATCCTTTGAAAAGAATACAAGCAGTGAATTAACAAATCATATAACTTTGTGCTCTTGATGTCTCCCTTTTTATTACCGCAAGTAAATCAAGACCAGGTGTTGGCCAGTAGCCAAAGAAGAATGAAAGCTGTGCACTGGCCTCCTTTCTTTTTACAGTATAATGAATAATTGTTGCCTTTGCAGTAGATGATTGCATTGGCAAATTATGCAAATTCTTTTTATTTGTTTTTATTTTAGAATTTTCATTTCATTTCATTTTCATTTGTGATAGCATTCATCCTTCCTCAAGAAAGCAGCCTTAGTGAGTAACAGTTCAGTGATTTGTGGACTTATTCACATTCTCCTATCGTTCAACATGACAGTTTTGGTGTGCTGACAATGTTTATGCCTACTATAAAGTTTTGTCGGTTTGTGTGTCCCCCACAGTCCAGATGTTTTGAGCTCATTCACACAACTTGACAACATGACTGATGCGTCCAAGGTGGTTTAAGAGGAGGCTGTGCATTGTATACAGATCATTTTCATTGCATAAGTAAAAATGAAATAGGTACTATCTTTAACTAAGAGCTAATCAGCAAACCTTGGTATAGGTATCCCCATGTTGGCGAGCAACTTCATAAAACCAGACATCACTGTACATCTTCAAAGTGAAAATGGAATTCTGGGACTGGTAAGACGCCTGCAGAGAGTTTTCTTCCCCCTCACTTTCCAGAGCTTTGAATCTCAACTAAACAAGCTAACGAGCAGCATATTTTCTGTCCTTTGTGTAGACAGTCATTTTAAGCAGTAAACGTCCTTAGTCTGAATTGTGCTCTGAGCATGTCGCAAAATGAATAGCCATTTATTCGAGCTGTATCATTGCTAGTTGGGGCCCTCATTTGAAATGTGCTGAGTTTGTTATGTAACAGATTGTGGCAGTTTGACACTTTCTCTTCCATTTTTCTTTCTCACAATCATTATTTGCTGGCTGAGCCTTCAACAAAGGCTGCTGCTATCGAATGACTTTCCAATCAGTTGTGTTGACAGGAGAATGTAAGCGCCTACGCTAATGCCTTATTTGTCAAAATTTCTTTTAATTATGAGTGTCAGTTATACAGAGGTACTGCTCTCTCCTCTCCTCTCCTCTCCTCTCCTCTCCTCTCTCCCTCTTCTCCTCTCCTCTCCTCTCCTCTCCTCTCCTCTCTCCCTCTTCTCCTCTCCTCCCCTCTCCTCATGTCTCCAAAAGGGATTGCTCCCTTTGTTGAACACAGAGAAAATCAATGTCTCATCTAATCAGAGAAATGTGATTGTGTCTGTCTCTCCTTTGAAAGATCATGGCCGGTCAGGCTGAGTGACATGTGTGAGTGTGGCATGTGTGGCTGCCCGCCTCCGTGCACATTCATATTTGTCTTCATTTGTCTTGGTTTAGGGCCCGTACCCCACTGAGGATGCGGTGGATGCGGACCTGATTAACGCTGGTGAGGGTTACCCTAATAATTAGCTCCCAATGGTTAACGTAATTATATATAAAATGTGGAAAAATTGGTCTAACTAAATTCTGGATGGATGAAGAGACCTTTTTACTGAAATCCTACGCTGTACACACACTTTTTTTTTTTTTTTTTCATGAATGCTAAATACAATATAATAATCATTTAACATTTTGTTCAGATTCACATTTAAAGTGATATTAACCTATTATCGTTTGACACCTCTGCTTTCTCTTTCACATCAGATCTTAATGAATGCAGATTCTTTTCTATTCATCTATTTGTTTATTTTTATGTCTCTATTTAATGTCTTTTGTCATTTCATTTACCTGATTTGTAATTATGTTTATATGTAATGTATTACTGCTATGATAAATTAATACCAATATTCTCTTTTGCCAAAAATAAATCAAACATGTCAAGTCTGTGTTCTGTAGGAAAGGAGACCGTCACAGTGCTCCCTGGGGCTGCTTATTTCTCCAGTGATGAGTCATTTGCCATGATCCGTGGGTAAGCTCTGAAAACTTGCTGACTGAAAGTTAGATATGGCCGACATTTACATGGATTTACATGTAGACAGCTTATTAATACTTTTAATATCACCATGAGTCACTTCAATGAGCTTCTCAGTACAGTTTATATAAAAAAGAAAAGAAAAGAGTTAACAAACTCATCAAGTTTCCCCGCAATCCAATAGTTTGTCACCTGCACCATAAGTCAGCTGTAACCATTAGGCAGGATTTGACCATAGAACACAGCCATAATTTGTGACACTGGATATTAATAAATGGCTACTGTCACCAGTACAACTAGACAGCATTCCCAAGGTCCCTGGTTTTTATTGATTTGCCAGCTGTCTGAGATTGCCCACCCGCACTCCCTGCAGCATCCGTTCTGTTTGTCCACCCAGTGGAAATTCAATACTGCTCATAAATAGCGCTGTCTAGTCCCACTGCCGGGGACAAAACGCAACCGCGTGTGTGCGTGTGCGCGTGTGCGTGTGCGCGTGTGCGTGTGCGCGTGTGCGTGTGTGCGTGTGTGTGTGTGTGTGTATGTGTGTTTGCTGATGTGCAAACACAGTTAAGGGGCCAGAGTTGCCAAAGAAGCATGACATAACATATGGTGGATTGTTAGCCATGTCTCCTGCAATACCACACCAGGTACATCTAGAACTGGGATTACATTTAGACTTGTACTTTGTAATCACAAAATTTTATCACTTCATCTCTGTATGTGTTTGTGTGTGTGCAATGGAGAAACAATGAGGTAATAAGATAGTCAATAAGGTTTTACTGTAGGCAACAGTGCCATAGATCCTGTTTTAAATCTATGCAACTGCAGCATCCTAACAATCCCCCCTACCTGCTCAAGAGACATTGTAGGATACCTCACTTTGGACTTTGAACCCCTTAATCAGGAGAAACAGAAAAAGAAATTGCTCTCTGAGGACAAAGACTCACAAATTATTAGAGAGCGGAAATAAAAACGTTGCCTACAGAATCTGCTGATATTGTACATCTATATGTAAGAGCTAATTAATGTGGCAGCTAGAACAGATCTGAAGACCTCCACACCAACCAGAGAGTAAACATGCAAAATACAAATGATATTTTAGGAAGAAAAAATGTAGCAAGATGATACAGTTGTTAAAATAAAACATAGTTACTTTAGTGTTTTAATTATTATTATCTAGAAAGCGTTTGTATTATATGTCTTGTCAAGTATGATAAAAAAAATGTAGCAGTACTACATGTATTTATTTGGAGGAGTGGACTTGTGAGTTCATAAGTTGAACTAAATCTCAAGTTGACAGCTGTCCTCCTGTGTTGTATCATTCTCTGCAGGGGTCACATCAACCTGACAATGCTGGGAGCCATGCAGGTGTCAAAACACGGAGACCTAGCCAACTGGATGATCCCTGTGAGTTTGGTTTTGACTGCACTCGTGTGTTCCTATCTTGCAAATTCATGCTTTTCTGCTCCATCTGCTGGGAGTCAACACAACATCAGTACAATAGGCATGCTCCAACTGCTGCTTTTTGAAGCTTATAATAGTCTTTATTTGAGTTTGTGGCAGAAAGGTGTTCATGCTCTAGTAATGCAAAGCTGCTGTAAAAGTGCTGTTCTTTTGGGTTTCATGATATTTTACTAGTTCTATCCTTTTTCTATCCAATTTTCTGCTAAGTCTTTATCTTTAGACAACTGACTGTCAGAAGTCAAAAACTCATGAATGTTCACTTCCAGTGGTGCATAATACTTGATATTTGTTTTGGTTCAGTATCACTTAAAACATTTTCCTATGTGTTTGACTGTCACTTGATAATGCATGTGACCTGTGGCTTTGCAATCAACCACAAACCACAATGTTAAGGAAAACTCTGAACTGAATTAGTACTTCAACTACAACAGTTACCTTCATTATTGATGAATCCGCTGATTATTCTCTCGCCAGATCATTTTGTTAGAGCCAAAAAGGGCAACTTCAAATTGCTTGCTTTGTCCAATCATCAGTCCCAAATCCAAAACTATTGTTGTTGGGTTTAGGACTGATGATGGTTATCATACAAAACAAAGCAAAGCAGCAAATTGTGTTTAGCGTTTTTGCCTGAAAATGAGGCAGTTATCAGAATAGTTGCAAATTAGCTTTCAGTTGATTTACGAATTTGTTAATTGTTTCAGGTGTGCTCTGAACACCTGGATGTGGTATGTAATGACTAAATGAGGTTTTCTTACATTCCCTGGTTAAGATTTTAAGTTTATAAGATCTTATAAGAAATAAGAAATATTGGTTATAATTGAAATATATTATTTATCTATCAGTTTTAGTTTTTTTATGTTATGCATGGTGATGTCTTGGATGAAACAAATTCACAAAAGTGTGGCCTTGGTTTTTGTTATTCAAGAGCACCAGGATATGCTTGTCAGGGGATCATGGGGTAGAGGGGTGTTTGCGAGTGGTACAGTATGATGGGTGGCCCCTATTATTGCTAGGTGTTCCATCAGGTCAATTGGTCTTAAGACCACGGTGGCCACAGTCGTCCTCAGTGATTACTAAGGTCAAGAACCCATTAAAAAGCTGTTCACAGTGTGGGAGGGCTCAACCAGAATGCCCCCCCCCCCCGGGCACACAGCTGTTTTCTGCTTGACTGAAGTGTGCATGCAAGGTTGTTTCAGCCAGTGCGTCATTTAATACACGAATGTTATAAGCAGGCGAGTGGATGCAGCCACAGAGTGCTGAAGATGTTTACATATAAAGACCTTAATAATCAAACATAATATATACTGTATATGTGTATGTATAGCACATGTAAGGCAGCTATGTGCACAGCAATACTGTTGTTGATGGCTATCTCTAAATTTTGCAACCTAATTTATTTTCTCTTTACCTCTCCAGTTGTACTTGTTTGCCCATGGTAATTGCTAATTAACCGGTGCTTGATTAAGCACATTATGAAGATATTGAAGGCCTGCATTGGAGCTGTTGTTCAGAAGCAGGGAGTTTATCTTGTTTGGCCATTCTAGTGTTGGACAGTTTGAACAGCAAAATGATGCAGCAACACAGGCACGCATACCTCTGTCCTCACCTACGCTTCAATCTTCATTATCCCCTCTTTTGAAGGGATGGATGAAGAGAATTACATTTCCCACCTTCTGTGATAATGAAAATTATTCACTATCTAAAGATGGGTACATAGCGTGAAATTGGAAATGTTTTACGTAGGAGTCGGGGATGCAGTACTCTCAGCGTGATTATGTTGATTTTGAATGCTTTTAATATGCAAAATGCAGATGAACATTTTCCAGTTGAGGGCTTTGAAATGCTTTTACATCTCCACTCAGCCTGAAACATCTGGAAAAACAATAGATGGAGGGAAAGGGGTAATAGAATAAAGCATGGTATTTTGGATTTGGTGTGCTATTTTATCACTTAGCTGCTGGAGCTTTATCAAGCCGTCCTAAATGTAAGGGTCCTGCACCCAGTAATTCACAGAAGATGCAGCCACTCATGTTACCTGTCATTTTCCCCTCCTCACAGATTTCTAACAGCCAGCGACACACTGTTTTCAAAATGAGAACCATGTTTGTCTTTTATTGACTTGGGTTTTTTGTTGCCTGAGCGGCACTACTTTCATTTTCACTTGCTCCTACAAATCTGAGGGGAGTCAAAGTAAGATATTGGAAAATGAAGAAAGACTCAGAAGTTGACCAAAGCAAAAAAAATGAATCCAGTCAACTCTAATACAGCTGTGTATTTTACTAAAATGAAATTAAGTTTGCTCGTTGTCGACTTCAAACAGAAAACAAGCACTACATCAGACATATATTCCAAGCTCCTGGAGGCTCAGTGGAACTGCAGCTTAAGTGCTGCAATACCTCAAGCTATACTGACTATTAAAATGCAGTTAGTAGCTCAAATGCTCATGACAAGGCCTGATGGCAGCATTAATGAAGGTGCTGCTTAAGAGCATGGTGGTTTTTTCTTAGAACTTCATTGGCTTTTCTGCAGTATCATAACAGGTTTACCTGGACATGGTTGCCAGCTTACCATCAGTTGAAGATGTATTTGTAGCAGCACAAACCTCTCACTGTCTCTCTGGTTTTCTGTTCTCCCGTGTATGAAAATGTGTGTGAGCTGCTCTGACAATATTTGGCAGCTTTTGTAAAAAAAAAAAAAAAAAAAAGAATCTGAAACTCTGCAAGATAACTAATTTGCTTGAGGATATGACCGTTGCTCATTATTGCCACATATTACAAGCTATTACAATGCACATTTCCTAGGGTTCCTGCGTCTCTGGTTAGAATTTCATGTTCAATGGAATTTAAGTCTAATTATTGGCAAGGAAAAAAAAACAATGTTTTTTCATGTGATAGATTACACTGTATTCATCAGCTATACACTGCACACAGTTATGTTTTCCAGTTACTTTCAGCTCATTGTCCATTGTCTTTCTGTCAGTCCTGTCTCACCCTGATTCTTGTCATTAGTTGTCTGGGTAACGAAGGCTCGTGGCGGACCGTCGCTATGTTATTAAATAGAGAGCCATTTGTATCAGACAGCGGAGATTGTCAGAGAATTTGAGGGGGAGAGAAAGGAAGCCAGTTGGTAAGTGGGAACTCTTGGATTGTGAAGGGGGTCGTTTTCTGTGGTGTCTCTGCCACTGACTGGAAAGTGAACACTTGCACAGCAATGAGGAAATTGTATTCTGTTGTCATGGCAACACAAAAAAATGCAAGCAACCCTTGAGCCTAGTAAGAGAAATCCAGTGCTGGTCAAAGTAAGCTTTTCTTATGCACTAGTACTACAGCAGCATGTTTCGGAAACAGCAATCCCCATCGTCTAAGTCATAGAAACAGCTTGTGAATCAGTGTTGACTTGTGAGGGCTAAA
The DNA here is from genome assembly GCF_021018895.1 of Seriola aureovittata. NCBI lineage: Eukaryota > Metazoa > Chordata > Actinopteri > Carangiformes > Carangidae > Seriola > Seriola aureovittata. The sequence continues at coordinate 25,367,726 of NC_079368.1, read as the reverse complement.
AGTGCAACAACATTTTTGTTTTCTTAATGTTCCTTCTCGAGGCAGAGGATGTGAACTATTCTTTGTGCAGAGGTTGCTTTGGAAAAAATGTCAGACACCTGTAACCCCATGATCCTGGACAGATAGACCAGCAGTGTTATATTTGTAGTAAACCACAGTATAAAAGCATTTTACTGCAGTTTCACTGCCGTCCCATGCTTACTCTTACTCTTTTAAAATGTCTAATAGCAAAACCCTTAGTTGTGTGTTACTGGGGGCCCTCTGAGAAAACCTTGTGGGTTGAGTGGGACTGACTGTGTCATTGTCTCTGCTCTCACATGTTATGATATGTTTCACCTTGGCAAAGATTCAAACTTAAAAAGTCTTGTGTTATCTGGGTTGTGCACCACTGATACTGCCTCCTGCAGCCCCCCGTATTATCTCTCACTTTTAAAGCCATTATATGAATGGATGTTCCATGACTTACATACTCTCTAACGCCTATTTAATTAGCATACGTGTAGGCTACTATATATCTGCCTCTGGCAAGGATTAATTTCAAAGAGACAGTTCAATAAGCCAGTAAAAAAGTAAAATAGGCGTTTAGAGAAAAAAGGTAACATCTGTGGGAACTAGCGCAAGAAGATTTTCTCATTACCGGCTCTAATGAGAAGCAGTGAAATAAATAACTGCAAAATTAACATAGATGTGCCTTTCAATTCTCATATTTACTGTAATGAAATTTCACGTTTGAATAGAGTGAGGTCTTCTGTAATATGTTACGTAATAACACAACAGTTCTTCCTAAACAGTATGTATGAATGTGTCTCTATTTGAGCAGTTGAGCAATAGTCTACTAGTTCAGGAGAGAGATGTCTCAAAGCGTATTTTCATGTTTTTATGTTCTCCTGCTAATGAATTGTGTCTAGATACACACTTTCAAGTGTCCCTGATTCCCCCCATGGTGCTAAGATTACAGCATGCAAATGGACACAATCATAGTGGTGAGGAAATTAAAAACCTGTGGCGTTTCAGTGAGACCAACAAGGTTAATGTCATCAAAGCTGTGTTAATTAAATGACAAAATTACACTGCTCTTGTAAGCGACTTAAGCACAGGATACCTCTTTTTGTGGATATTGTTCTCACAATATATTTGTTCCATTTGAGTCCTTTCGTTCAGGTTCCACAGGTGGAAAGCCAGATACTAGGGCAACCTTCATCTTCGAGAGTCTCCACGAAGCACTCGATTTTGCAAAATAGTATTCTCTAAATCTTCCGATATTAAAAATCAACTAATCAAAAAAATGTCCAATTCTTGGCTGCCACGGTTGCGGGTGAACAGGTTTACACAAGCCTGGCAACCAAGCCCATCCAGACAAAACAAGTGTAACAGACAGCCAACCAAAAGTTAAGGCTTGATTAGATTGAATAAAAATCACTTTAGTGAGCAGGATGGAATAGGTTATTAGCGTACACATCACACCATTGCATAAATTCCTTCTTCATCAAACACATACAGATCATGATAAGTGTGAGCTTTTTGCTGCATGGAGCAGATCAAAGTGGGCTCAGTTAACCACATGCAAAGCTGTAAATCACAGGCAAGCCAATTACAATCCTCCCAGCAATATAGGTCACTGACAAAAATACTCAGTGAGCAGCAGAGCCCGTAACTGTCTGTACATCACCACGGCAATGTTATTTTATGACGCAGTTTCCTATATAACAATGTTATGTGCATTAGTGAGACATTTGACCATGCACACGCACACACAAGCTGAATTGTTGATCCTGCATGCTTGGCTGCTGTCACCGCTGTATAACACAGGCATTGTAGCTGCATAATTTCATTTCAAAGTAGCTTTCATTCAAAAATTGATAACAGTTCCAGTCACTTGGTGCTGACATTTTCTGTTGCCAGAAACATGCAACCATTAATTTTTTTACTATTAAAATGTTGCTCAAGTAGAAGTTTAATTCTCCCCAGAGTAAAACACGATCCTTTTGTAAGTTCCTTCAGATGTTTATTATTGTATTGACTCTTTTATTGATCATAACTTAACACCGATGTTTTAATTCTCAAAAACAGATTCCCCCTTTGATTTACAGCAGCCTTGTTGTTAGATGGAGTGCATTAGAGGGTGTGTGGCTCAGGCACAGCTGTAAATCCTGACTTGCTACTATTAGGTCACACAGCGTTCTCCTCCTAGGGCCTGTGAACATACCACCTATCCCTTTGACTGTCAGAAAATGCATTACAATTGATCATATGAAAAAGGACACAGTCTCCTTTTTTGAGTATCACCTTAAGAGTCGCAGTAAATGAAAACACAGAGGGGGAATAAAGGGGGAGATGTTGTGTTTGACGGTTACAAGTCAAAATGTACACTGTTTTAATAACATCGATTTTGGTGGTTTAATTTAAGGATGTTATCTAAGCTGTTACAGTAGGCCACTTTCAACTGGTGTTCAACAAGATAACAGTAAAGTAAAACTGAAATTAAATGCAGCCTCTCCCATATCCACAGTCTATGCTATTCCCTACTTCCTTTTCCCCACCTCCCAGCCCTCCTTCCGCTCTCTGTTGATATCTTCTCCACCCAGCAGGCCTGTCCAGAGGCAGACAGTATCCTTATGATGCACCACACTTGCCATATATATCCTCTGGTTATCGAGCAGAAAGCAAAGCAGGCTCTTCATATGATTGATGAGCAAATGGGATTTTAATTCAGTTACGCAGCCATCTCCCTGTGGCCATATCTGCATGTCAGACTTCCTTATTTGGAAACCCTCTGTATTGGGAACAATGGAGGACTTGCAGACAATTTTTCACCTGGCTGGCAGTTCTGTTGCAGTGATAATCTTTCAGATTGCTTGCTTTTCAGATTGATTCAGATTTTTTTTAAAGTGCATTCCATGGCTCCATTTATTAAAAAAAAAAAAAAAAAAAAAAAAAAAAAAAGATTTTGTTTCAACTGTTGAAGAAAACACTTATTTATTTTATTCCCACTCTAAATTGTCAGTAAACAAAGCTTTAGGCTACTGGGTAGCTACTTTGGAGGTTTCAGACATGTTTTAAAGCCCTTAGTTTGACCATATTATTCAAACAGCTCATTTAAGAGGTAAAGTGAAAAAAGATTTGGTTTGCTTCATTGCAGATGTTAGGCTCTCCTTTCTCTGCTCTCTTGACTTTTCTTACTCACGTTTCTTTGCAATTGACATTATTTTTTTCTGCCAAAATGAGAGACAGCGGTACCGTGATATCATATTCATATTTCCTACAATTGTATTTCCTAACCCTTTTTTTTTATTCCATTAACACAAGCCTTTAGCACTTTTTGCATATTGAGATTTGGCATTTAACCTAGATTTTTAGGTTGCTGACAGTAATATTCAGTAAGCCACAGAGCCCAAAACTTTCTGAAAGTCTCCACAATAATGTTATTTTATGACAGTGGTTCCTATATAACAATGTCACTGTCATTGTCATGCATTAGTGAGACATTTTACCATGCGCACACATACAATTAGGGATCGAGACGGGCTGAATTGTTGATTCTGCATGCTTGGCTGCTGTCACTGCTTTGTTACACAGGCATTGTAGCTGCATCATTTCATTTCAAAGTAGCTTTCATTCAAAAATTGATAACTGATAATTGATGGTAAAGTATGGTTCAAGTGGAAGTTTCAATCCCCCCACGGTAAAACACAATAATTTTGTAAGTTCCTTCAGATGTTTATTATTGTATTGACTCTTAATTGATCATAACTAGAGTAGTAATTTAACACAGATGTTTTAATTCTCAAAACAGATTTCCCCTTTGTTTAACAGCAGCCTTGTTGCTAGGTGGAATACATTAGAAGGTGTGTAGCTCAGGCTCAGCTGTAAATCCTGACTTGCTACTATCAGCAAGATAGTAGATACAAGGAAGATTTGGCATTTACCCTGGGTTTACACCCAGCTATGTTCTTTAAAGATATGGCTGTGAAAGCCACCTCTATAGCACGCCCCATTACAGAACCAAGATCTCTATTACAATGGTACTAAATTCATCAGAATACTAAATACTGAGATGCTGCTGCATCCTAGTGCGTCCTTTGATACCTTTGACCACTGCGTACATTGCCGCTTCTCCAGCTGAATCAAGAACCATGAGTTTTGAGCACATTACCCCTGCATTTAAAGGTCCACAGGTTCGGTTCAACCAATTACAAAAAACATAATATCTCTCTCACCTCCAGTGGTATCTGTCTGCTCAAATAGCTTTGCTTTAATTTGCCCAGGTTTTGAGATATCTTTCTTTGACATTTCTGCCCGCACCCCAATACAAAGGCAGCAAATGTAATTTAGTTTGTGGTGCTCGCAGCATAGAATTACATGCAACATGTCTTGCCAGAAGCAGCCTCCCTGCTACTCTGTATAATCCACAGAACTCACTGCCAACACTTTTCATTGGAGCTGCTTTCTATCAAACTACTTTTCTGCCAGAGAAATGGTCCCCATTAAAAGTTTTGTTGAGTTTTGCAATGCTGTGGATTATTATAATGTACAATGGGTATATTCACCTTGCTTTCCACTTCTATATACGTGGTTCAGTTTTTTTGAACTGGAATCATTCGAAACCTGTGGGCTTCGTTTTGCATTGCAACCATTGTTTCTTAAACTATTTAACCTCTTGTCAATTAAGTTGAAACGTAAGATATTGTAGTGAACACGAAATATAGATAGGACCCAGCATTTTCTTTTAAGATACTCATGGACGTCACTAGTGCATTTAATCATTTTTGATTGGCAAACCTTTACAGTGTTGCCACTGTAACCTCTGTCTCGGTGTGTGAAGTTTTGTGTTGGTTCTTATTAGAGCAGGGATACTGAGCACACAGCATTAGAAGATAACCTTGCACTGAAGACCCAGAGCCACACAGCAGCTCTGTAAACCTTTATGTATGTATGTATATTGATGGAGGAGGAGTTGTTTTTGGGAGAGTTTCCTACTTGAATAGGTTCAGTAGAGGAGAAAAAGGTATCGCTGTCATTTCTCCCCACCCTCCTTAAATAATGCTTTTTTTAATCTTATTTTATATATTATATATTCAATTTGTTGAACTTTGTGGTCATTTTTCAGGCTGTACTCATTGGTGGTTTTTGATTAGATTGTATTGTAACCCATAAATAAATGGTATAACTGAAACTGCTATATCTATAACTTGTATATTTATTTCTATCTTCCACTCTTAGGGTAAGATGGTGAAGGGAATGGGAGGAGCAATGGATTTGGTGGCCAGCGCTGGAACCAAGGTGGTGGTCACCATGGAGCACTCAGCTAAGGTGCATATACATGCAAGAGTGTGTGTGTGTGTGTGTGTGTGTGTGTGTGTGTGTGTGTGTGTGTGTGTGTGTGTGTGTGTGTGTGTGCGCTTTTACCGTGCCTGTTCTAACCAACATTGCCTCTACAAATTGTCTCAAAAGACTCATTCGCTTTCTCAATAATCCAGGTCAAATTAAATTGGCAATTTCCTTTTCCCATGTTAGTACCTTCACCAGCATACCTTGTATCTACTTCCACGATAATGAGTGTGAGTGTTATGACTGATTAAGGATAATTCTGTTAATGGATTGCTTAATGCCTCTCTACAAGAGAGCGTGAGCTCATCCTGATGAGGTTCTGCACACAAACCATGTCCTGTGCGCTCGTCTTTGGCTAATTTAAAATGCAAGTCTAGAATTGGACTCAGTGTTTCAGGAACAGCTGATTAGTTAGACTGGTGCTCCAGCTGGAGGTGAATAACCCCACAGGGCATCTGACAATAGCTGTAGGCGATCCAACTGAATTGGTTTACTTTTAGAAAGCCCAGACCGATATGATGCAAGGGCAACATAACATTCTGCATTCACAGAAGCATGCTGTTTTTTGCTAATGGGAGCCTATCTGGCGCCCGGCTATAGTCCAGATGGTACAGCAGGTGAGCATAAATTTACTGCCCTGAAGCCTGTTTTCATTCATGACGGGGAAGGGGGGAGGGGGGCGGGTGATATATCATATGTGTTTCTCAGGCAGCGTTGGAGGTATTTGGACGTGTGCTTTTTTTTTTTCTTTTCTTTTTTTCTTAAAGATAACTGGCGGGGAAACTGAGATATGCACTTTAATGGAATATTTGCTGTATGTCCCTTGGGGATAGAAAGAGTGTCCTTAACCATCTGTATTCCTGGCTACATTACAGTTTAAACACACTGTTTGACATGACTGACAAGCTTAACTGAATAACTCACCTTTTGTGTAGTATTTTATTTTTCTTCTTTTTTTTAACCAACTGCGCTTTTCTTTCAGGGAGGAAAACACAAGATATTGGACAAATGCAGTCTGCCTTTGACAGGGAAACAGTGTGTGGATCGTATCATCACAGAAAAGGTGTGTTCATCTGTTTATTTTGTATATATTTTATACATGCAGATATATCTTCGTCATCCTAAATTGAAATAGAAGTGGATGGACGAACGCAGGAGCCATTAGTCATGAACTTGGGCTGCTTTCTCACGGACAGACCAGTGTGTAAGCTGGGGCTGAGCAGGACTCTTGGCCTGTAAAAGACCTCTATGCTGCTGTCATGAGGGAATTTTTTGCAAGTAGTCCATGTAACATTTTTCTAACAAAAAGAATTGTTCGAGATGTATTAGCGTAGAAGTGGATAAATGTGACTCAAGTTTTTTGTAAAACATGAAACCACAGAGGCAAGAGGCAATAACGCCAGCAAGAACACCAAACTGTACACTCCCTAAATTTAATCATGGGGAAATTGCAAATGTATTTGATTAATTATTGCAATACCAAACTTAATTAAGGAAATGTATCCTCATTAAATTGTTTTTCAGTTCAGTTCTTTCCTTGGTGATCATTTAGCCACTTTTAGCTAATCCTAGATAGGTCTAACTTTCTGCTTTTTGTGTCTTTACTATTCATTTTAAAAAAAGCCTTGGTTTATTTGTTTTTAGTCAAAGGCTGACTGTTCAGCTTGCAAAGTATTACAATTTCCCACCTCGCAGTCGGGAGTGATTGACTAAAACCAATTTTTAGTAAGTTAACTTTGGCAGTCTGTGAGTTTGTGTAGTATTTTATTTTAGACACACAGAGACAATGAGCCCAATGAAACACACATTGTATCTTTATCTTTCAATTACATCTCCCTCACACGCGCACACATGCATAAACAAGCACAAGCAACTGATAGAGTAGTATGATGCAACAGAGTGACATGGGGAGATGTAAATTAAATTAGTTCAATTAAAATTGATTCAAGCTGTTGACTTGTTTAAGGAGCTTAAAGCTTATTGATTTTGTTATGTTTTTTTGTTTGTTTTTTTTAATTTTCATGGTTGGGGTTGGGTTTCCCTTTTTATGTATTTTGTTGATACTCCCATACATGCCTGAAGCAGAGGCCTGAGGCAGGAATGAGATGATGCTTGTGCAATGGTTATCGAACCCATCTGCAGCTGTATGTTTTGGACTCTGGTGAAAAGCCGGATAGACAATAGAAACAACTAATGTGAAGAAAGGTCAAACTGGGAACGTTTGAATAAAACTGACTGGACTTGATTTGGGTGTGGGTGGACTTTGGAGATGCTTTTCTCCATAGCATGTGGGGGTGTTGATTCCCATTATTAAAAGTTAGACCATAGGGCGTACTCTTGTAAATCCTACTGCTCAATCTCCCTTGTAAAAGCTTGTGGATCTTTGCCTGAAGAAAAAAGCTCCATCCTTCTTCATTTGTGTGTGAGGAGCTCTGTTTCTGCTCTGCCTTTGACTTTCATCAGCTCCTCACAGTTTAACTAGAGCGCAGTGTTATGGAAGGCTTTTGACTAACTTGATAGATAGAGCCTCCATTTACAGCAATATGTTGTCGTAGTACATGTGGTGAAGCTATGGTGGAGCATGAATCATTCACATTCCTCCGGGATTGTAATTCCAGTCAAGTAGGGTTTTAGTGACAAACGTTCCAGTTACAGGTACAGCTTATCTTGTCAGCGAAGTGCTCAAGACAGTCCAAGGCTAGAATTTTCTTTTAAGATGGAAATAAGCAAAGGGTAAGCAAAAATACAAGGATGAAAAAAAAATGAAGATAAAGGACCCTTAGAGGGAATGGAGCAAGGAGAAAATAGGACGCATAAACACTGAGAGAAAAAAAAAAAAAAAAGGTGTGGGCTAGGTGAGTGAGAGAGAGAGAGAAAAAAAAAAGACCAAAAAATATTCGGGTAGCTAGTAGAGGTGCTGATGTAGTTTTCGTGTCCTTATGTACTCCGGTCAATTCCCTGTTACCCTCCACTGCCTTTGGAACTCGCTCATTGAAAACATGACCTGTGAGGGGCAAAGTCAGACAGTGTGTCCATGTATTTTTATTTTATTTTTTTGCCTGCTTTCTTCTTTTTTTTTCCCGCCTGTCTGTTCTTTTCTGCTCGGCTGGCTTTTGTTGTGATTGCGCAACATTTCTCAGCGAGCAGATTTCTGTCAACATTTATAAAGGTTAAAGCTCTTTCTACCACCCTGCTAGCACTGGTACCTCCTCCTCTCCACCTTCCACATTTCATCTCCTGCTGCTTTCTTTCCCACTCTATCCATTAGTACTCTTTTCTTATTACATCCTTTACTCTCGTCTTTTTAACGGCTTGATTTTTTTTTCTCAGCTCCTTCCATCCTTATCATCACATATTTTCCTCTTATTTCTTCATCCTCCTTCATTTCTTACCTCCACATCCCTCCTCCTCTACTTTATTCTTCCTTTGCTGTGAATAAATTTGAAAATATATTTTTCTTTCCATTTGGTCTTCCATGCACACTAAACCGGCATTGTCTATCCCTAAATGTAAGCATTTTGAAAACTCTCTTCCTTTGACAGTGTCAGTCTCTCTTTGTAGTTTAGACAGGGAAAACTGAGCATTTCAAAAACGCTGACATGTGACTGTCAGCCTGTCAGCCACTCAGATATTGCCAAAATACTCATACTTGGAGGCAATGTTAAGAAGCCAACTTTTTGTCACCTCCAGCTGTCGCAGTGATTTCTTGTTTTGTAAACCAATATACCCAACTGCGCTGTAAAGGTGCTGCCACTGACATGTTTTTCTGTTTCTGGTGTCAAACAGCACAAGTCTAAAGTAGTGATTTGATTGAGGGTGTCAGTGCAGCAGCTCAGGAATTACTGTTAACTTGGCTAGCTGGTAGTTTGCAACAACATCAATCAAATTAAAAGTATTATGAAGTGCTGTTGTTGTGGACAGACAACAGACACGGAAAGCAATGGCAACCCCTATATTGCATATTCAGCTGAATAAGAATCCATGATCAGGAAAATAGAATGAAAACTGAGTTTGAGTCAGATGAAAAAAATCATTCTTGGTTGTTTGATTCCACATCCATGAGTTCAGCCTGGTGTGAACGTGGTTTCTGTCCATACTGTATTTGCTCAGCTGATTTTTGCTCATGACAAACACTCTTTTAAATTTCCTTGGCACTTCATCCCTCATATACTGTATCTGAGTCAAGTTTGCCATGAAAAAAACAAGGACCAATTTCTGTTTTAGGTGCTTCTGATAGCCAAGACCCACACATATTGCCTGAGAAACACCTTTTTTGCTCCAACAGTGTGACTTTTCAACAATGTAAGAACACTCCAGACTCCAAAGTGCATTTAATGTGTATGTTATGTATGAATTGATTGATCAAGGTTGATCAATAAACAATCTGCACAATATGATTTACACCCCAGGGGGCCTTCCATACTTTGCTGTCACTGTGAACTTTGTGACTTTATTATGTTTCCTTGTTTCAGAAACCTTAGTGAAGAGTCAGAGGACAAGAGTAGATTTTTTTTTTCTGCACATTCAATGAGAGGCAGGGATGTAGCACGTGCATGTTACACATGCACAACATTTACATTTCAACTCATTTTTGTCAGTAATCCTGTTTGGAGTTGCTCCAAAGTAGAAAGCATTATTCAAATTGGATTCAACAAATAAAGAACTTTACCTGCTGAATGATAATGAGTCTGGTTTGCCCAGTACAGTGTTGATCAGAGATTGAACTATTGACAAAAATTGTTCATTGTCATCATCTGGAGGAGTGGTTCTTAAACTCTATTTGGTTTTAATCCATATTTTTCCCCTGGTCATCCACACCCCTGCTCCAGTGGCTACAGTATATGCCCCTCCAGGTGGGCCCTGAGCGCACGAGCAAGCATATGACACTGTGAGCACATCCCAAATAACCAACTGAAGAAATTTGGGGATTAACACATGAACAAGCCGGATTTTACTCTACCATATATTACGCTTGGTTCACAGCATTATGTTTACAAGTTATTTGAAATTTAATTGAATTTGGCCTGCACTGTTTTTCAGCTGAAATTCAAAAAGCAAGTGAAACTTTATTTCTTGTTTCCAGTGTAATACAACTTGCCTATGACAGGTTATTGGATTCCTTGAGGTATAATCTAACCTGTAATTCATTTGAAATTAGAACAACAGTCTGCTCTGCTAACATCTTTCTCCATGACAACAAATGAAGAGAAAAACAATTATCTGTGATTGTTGCCGAACACTGATCAATAAAAGTAACCATTTACAAGTCTGCGAGGCCTCATGGACTGGACACAAAACCAATCAGGGCATGATGTCTGAAGTCAAGTGTAACCTGTTTATTCAGTAACTTACAGTTAGATTAATTACATCCAGCCCAGCAGCCTGATTTTAGAGCTTTTCGTTCTATATTAACCAACAACACTGTGTATAAAATTACTTGTGGGCTGCGAGGAAAATTATTGTTGTGGATCACCACTCTCTGCAGTAGAAAATGAGGGACGATAAACCTGGTGGCAAACAGTGCCTTTAATGAGCCTGATAATGGTTATCCTAAATGCATTCTCCGCTGGTTGCTGTCTTTACATGATTAAAGCCTCGGCTCCAGTTTGTTCCCAAAATGGGAGCAGAAACTGGGGCCTTCCAAATCTACCATACAATATTCTCTTCCCTCCACACAGACGCACACAAGCACAGATGCTGACGTAGACGATATATTCTCGCAAACACAGCATCCTCCTTGGCTCGCGACGGCCTAGAGCGATGGTGATTCAAGTGTTGTCCTAAACAGTGTTGCTATGATTTGAGACTCTCGGTGGTAGGGAGCCTGTTGCTTCAGGCGGTGTCTCTCCTGCTTCTCTATATGGCCGGATCATTTTATACAATATGTTGCCATTTCTCCTCGCTTAACCACAGTTCACTTGTTTACAAGCTTTTTCTACTGCTGCATTGTCATTGAAATGATGGATTGTATGTGTGTGTGTGTGTGTGTGTGTGTGTGTTTGCTTTGTTTTTATTATCTTTTGTAAATCACATCACTTCCATGGCCCGTGGAGCTTGAGTTGCTGCCATGACAAAAGTCTACACACTAAGCCTCCCAGTATTTTTCTCCTCAACCGATATTTTCATAATCATTTCCTGTTTTAAAACTAAGGAAGTAAAAAAATAATTGCCCATGTCATTCACAGATGAAGCAGTACGACTCCTGAATTATTCAGTCGTCATAATGGCCCCAGAAAAGTGTTACCTGTGGCATTTTCTGTAATGAAGACAATGCCAGTGACAGCAATTACTATTCCAGCAACCAAATTGAAATCCTTTTATAGTCCTACTGTGAGTTTTTGTCTGAACTCATGTCAAAATCGAGACATTGCTGTAATGCAATTTGTTACTTGTGACATTCCATCTGTCTTGCTATAGTGGAGTGAGATATCTGCCTTCTGCTCTGTCGCTGTGTGTGAGGTTCTAATGAGCTGAGAGTCCTGACAGGCGTTGCCTGGATGTGACTGTGGCTTGGCCTGTCAGTCCCTGCTGAGAGAAGCCACAGGACCCAGCTCGGCTCAGCGTGCCTGGCCTGTCTTTTACAAAGAATTTTTTTGCATTGTGTGCATAAATAGAGATAATAATATTACTCCAGGTTCAGCTTTAAAGTGTTATTGTAAAAAGTTACCTACCTAATTTGCCATGTCACAGCTGTGTTGAGAAGCAACAGTCTTGAAATCAATTATTTGAATTAAATGTCATTGCTAACTTTCTACTTCTGTGTGGAAACATCAATACATTCAGAACACATCCCTCCAAAAGACTGTTTCCACAAATAAACAATTTAAAAATGGACAAATAAAAAAGTAAAGGTTCTACTGTCTATAGCATGTTGTAGTGTTGTAGAGACAGACACAGGTCATGTTTATGCTGAAAATGTATTCCAGTCTTTAAGCAACCAATGATACAGTAGAAAATAACACAGTACCAACTGAAAATTACAGTGTTGAGGATTATTATATTATTATAATTATTATAAATATACATGGATCCAACTTTGAGACGAGATGACACTTTGGTAAGAACAAACCATATCCCTGTCATGTTGGAACCACAGATATGGCTCATAGAATGAAAATAATTATTTTGTCTCATAAGAAAAAGACATAATAACAGGTCTGTTGCCTGAAGGTGCTCAACAAGAGCAGCATGAATTTGTTTTTATCTTTGTTTAAACTTCCAGCATTTGTAGTACTTTGACCTTCTGTTTAATTGACCTGTTTGACAGGATTCAGGATTCATGGTAATTTAAAAAAAGGTCCCACCGTCTCCTCTGTTTTGGACCGATGCCTTTGGCTGTATACTGTAGGATACAGTATTTAATCACACTCAAAGATGCTGAAAATCTCCAGGGGGCCTCCTTTATGAATCATACAGACTCAATTTTGTGCATAACCTGTGGGCAAGCTCATGTAAACTTGAAGTCAGATTTGTCCATTTTTGCTTGAGCATATGTGAATATTTTGAACAACTCTTCATTGTTATCCTGCACAAATCCCTGGCTGTAGGGAAGTATGATACCAGGTGAAGAGAAGAGCCAAATTAGCCACAAAAATTCACAATGCTATTTTTAGCCAGGCCAGCATAACTGATAAATGACTGTCAGCTATGGCAGCTGAAGAGATGCTTCACCCGTCTACCCAATGTCACTGCAGTACAACATGGGATGATCCAGTGTTTTCATTTGAGCTTAATGTAAATATGGGCTTTTTTTTTTTTTTGCCCTGAAATTAAAGTTTTTCAAACGGTTGTAGGAATTTTACAAAGAAATATTGGATAGGGTGGAATTCAGTTCTTTAAAATTAACATTGGTATCCCTTCCTGCCTCCTTGATGCCAACAATGTCTCTGACTATCTCATCCCTGTTCTCTTGTGCTATACGTGACGGAGCACCTGCATAATCTCAGAGCCATCGTGGTTTAACAAATCTTTGCTTGAATCATTCTGTATTGATGATTAACTTTTTACATTTCAGTTCCATTATTTTTAGGCAAATTGATTTTTTTTTTTTTTTTTGTTAAAAGTGGTGCAACAATTAAAATGTAATTGCTCACTTCTTTGAGGTGCCCCAGCCTCAGAGAGTTGAGGGCCACTCTCTGACGACTTTTATGGATGTGTCACCAATAATTGCAGCTAATTTGTCATCTATGGGTGACATCCTTGTCTTGTGACCCTGTTGACCACACGTCATAGGGTTCAAAAACATCTGTTAAGGAAATAATCCTTCTCACCATTATGTCTTTTTTTCTTTCCCTCCCTCCCTCTCTTTCTGCCCTCTTTCTTTCTACCAGGCTGTGTTTGATGTGGACAACACAAAAGGCCTGACTCTGATAGAAGTATGGGAGGGGCTCACTCCTGAGGATATCAAGGCATGCACTGGCACAGATTTTGAGGTGAGTCACTTAACAGGTTTGGATACCAGGGTCACATAGTTCAATTTCTAACTGTGAGGATCCTAACTGGGATTCATTTCCTTTCCCATCTTGTGTCTTGTAGGTGTCTCCCAACCTGAGGGCCATGCAGCAAATCTAGAGGAAGCTGGCAAAGGATCTGAGATGTGTTTTCGGTTTGTGTCACTGTGTTCTCTGTGGTAAAAAGTTGGTGATTTAGCAGCCTTTAGATGGGCCAAATGAACTTCTAAACCACAAGTGCTTCTGCTCAGTTCCCTGGTATTTAGCAGGCAAATATCAAAAGGATTTAGTCCTCACTAGTATTAACTGAATGGGAGCCAACATGCATGGTTGTTCTTTCTGATCTGATATGACAAATGATTAGGGGACATTGCATTGTTGCCTTTTACACCATTAAGTTAGTAATTCAAGTTTGTGCAGCTATTACCAAATAAGCCATCTGATATTACATAAAAAACTGAAATTGTTGTTTATATGTTATCTACGAAAAATGCAACGTTACTACTAAGTACTGTGAACGAAAATTATGCAATAAACTCATAAATATTTCATCACTAATCATTTTTCCTGTAGGATCAATAAGCTTCTGTGACGCGATACACAGAACTGCAGTAACAAACGTGTTCTGTAGCTCAGGTGATTTCTCATCAACAGAGGAGAGTATGTATGTATCTTTAAACTTGTGCTGCACCAAGTAGCAAATGTAAGATATCTTTTCTCCATTTAGAAAATGAAATATGCAGTATTGAAGTGTGATACTAAGCTCTTCCACAAAAACATACTGTTTGATGAACTATGTCAACCTGTGTTGTTTTGTCTTATTTTCTCTCAGCCACATATATTTAAGCTGTTGAGTTGATGGGTATGTCATGCATTTCAGCCAGAAAACATGAAGCCTCAACATTTTGTACTCAGACATTTGCTGTTCTCCTGCCTTTGTATATTAAATAAAACACAACCTTGTGTGCTGAGTGGAAAAGGTGGAGTTCTATTTTTTTTTTGTCTAAATCTGGATAATAATAATCAAGCAACAGTATGCTTCTGTGTTCAAATTATTCACCTCATCAAATCACGCAATGATTGAAAGCAAGTGACTGCTTTTGAAAGTGATGGTTTGTGACAATCTACAGGTTAGAGCTTTCTATATATGGACGATGGGCTTACATTGACTGATTCTTGATGTGATTTCTCCACTCAAGTAGAGAGGCGCTGCCATTACCTGAGGGCTGTTACATAACTGGAGAATTCAGCCAGTGGGCTTTGGGGATCAAGAAGATCAACTGGGTGGGATCATCAAGCAGAAAAATGGAAGAAAGTGACAGGGGCTGTTGCCACCAGCTGTTGATGTTAATCCGGCACATCCCCTCATGAGTCAAACCAGAGAGGTACCCTATAATGCTGAACTTTGCAACCTATTTTTCTCATAATGGTAAACTGGACTTGTGGGTTAACAGCTACAGTCACTTTGAATTTAACATGTCAAGCTACATGATTATTAGTGAATTGCCAAAATTTAATATGTAAGCCATTATTTCTCTGTATATGTACCCCTTCATGTTTATTAGATGATTAGAGGTTTGATGCACAAAAAAA